>NW_027069381.1:0-247147 GCF_037157495.1 Lathamus discolor
ATATCCCACTGACTCTCTTATGTCCCATTGACTTTCTCGTATCCCATTGATGCTCCCGTATCCCATTGACTCTCCTGTGTCCCATTGACTCTCCACTATCCCAGTGACTCTCCCGTATCCCATTGACTCTCCAGTATCCCACTGACTCTCCTGTATCCCATTGACTCTCCTGTGTCCCACTTGCTCTTCAGAAAGGCCAAAGCCAGAGCATAAACTGGGAGAGCTCAGACGGGATGAAGAAACCAGCCCCCGAGACCTCACCATGGTAATGGAGCTCCCCCCATTGCTGAACCCTATGGTGGGATGCTTCCCCAAGCAGGGACAACGCAGCTCCCATGCTCCCAACCTTCCTCCCATAGAGGTTTGCAGGCTCCCTTTATCCACGGGAGAGGACGGACATCGTTTGCGTGGTCATCGAGGCTATGAAGGACTCGAGCATCTTCGACAGGAGGGTGGCAGAGGACATCCTGGAACTGGTCATGAGCGACCTCAGCTTCTGGCTGACGGAGGTGGGTGCCCCATGGCTGCGTTCCCATCCCCTTCAGTCCTTCCTCCTCCATCCCAAACCTAGGAGGGGTCTTGTGTACCCAAAGCAGCAGAGAGGGATGGGGAACGTGGTCCCAGCACCATCCTCGCCCGTGCTCCCGCTTCCAGATGCCGAGTGTCGTGAGGAGCATCCATGAATGCCTGCAGCATAGCAGCAGGGAAGCGACGTGGCGAAGGATGGATGCGCTCCTCGTCCTGATGGCCCGAGGGCACCCGAGGGCATTGACGATCAGCATGGTCCTCAACGCGCCCTTGAGAGACAGGTACCAGCCTTGAGGGCTTGGTCCCTATGGCCACCAGACCCAAGGACCCACAGCAACAGACGACCTTAAGGCCCTTTCTGTGATGCTGAGGAGCGGGTCCCTGCATCCCACCCCATGGCATTGGGGCTGGAACTGGATGACCTCAAGGCCCTTCCCAGGATGCTGTGACATCCCTAAGGAGTGGGTCCCTCCATCTCAACGTGTGGCATTGGAGTTTTAATTGGATGATCTTAAGGCCCTTTCCATGATGTTCTGACATCCCTGAGGAGCAGGTCCCTGCATCTGATCCCATGGGGAGCACCACCGCTCACCCTCACAGGGCATCCCATGGGATGCATGGACCACGCTGACTCAGCACCCTGCCTTCCAGCACTGACATGGGCATGTGGGAGTTGGTCCTGACCATATCCAAGACTTTGAAGGCCCTACGGGAGCTGCTGAAGATGCTCCAGGACACCCAGGACACTTCCATCCACGCCTTGGTTGTGAGTCCCAACCCTGATGGCCTCCCATGAGCCCTGCAGGCTCGGTGAGGTCTCAATGCCTGTGTTTGCCTTAGCCCATGGCCTCCGGTGCTGGTGGTGCTGAGGGCGCTGAGGAACCGCAGAGCCTGGTGACAGTGTCCGTGCTGCTGGAATGCCTCTTGAAGCTGTCGGAGAATCCTGACTTGGTGAGTGGGGCATGGGCATGGGTCAGGACATGGGCATGGGGCAGGGCATGGCCATGGAGAGCCCTTCTGGCTATGGGGTAGGACATGGGCATGGGGGAGGGCATGGCCACGCGGGACCCTCTTGGCTGTGGGACACGGGGAGTCCTCTTGACCATGGGGCAGGGCACGGCCATAGGGACCCCTCTTGGCCATGACCTTGGTGACCACAGCCTTAGGTCAAGGCTTCCCCACAAGGAGCCCCAATCTCTTCCTGCAGGCAAGGAAACTGCAGCGGCTCCTGCCCCACATCATGGGCAGTATCCGGGATGCCAATGAGGAGCTCAGGATAAAGGCCCTGATGATCCTACGGAACGTGATGGGTCACCTACCAAGGGCAGAGGCCAGCCCCATTGCCGTGGAGCTGGTGCAGGAACTCCGGCCCCTATTTGATGGAGTAAGAGCTGCGTGGGCCCCCTGCAGTGATTTGGAGCTCACATGGGGATGGCTCCAGGGCTTCGCATCCCATCAGGATCTGCCCCACATCCCCCCTTTTCCTCCTTGTCTCCAGGGATGCAGCCGGATCCGAGAGCTCTCCATCCACCTGCTCCGGTTCCTCCTGGAGCTGGTGCTTGGCTGTGACAGGAGGAGGATGCGGAGCAAAACCTGGGATCTGCTGCTCCCGCTCTTCTTCCACATGAGCGACCAAAGCCGCAGCGTGGCCGAGGTATGGCCCTCCCCCCCCCCGCCCCGTATCCCACATTCCTGAGGGTGGGATCATCCCCAAGGTGCCGTCTCCCATCCCATCCTGTGCAGGCTTCCCGGAAGCTCTCCTTGCTGCGGCGATGCTCCTGGAATGGGAAGAGCTCCAGCACCTATTGGAGAGAAGGCAGAAGTGGAGGGTTGCGGAGTGCTTGGTATGGGCCATGCATCCATCCCTGTTCCCACTGGAACCCCTTGGACTGCTCTGCCCATCACACATTGGGATGGGAAAGGGAGTGCTGGGAGTGCTCCAGCCAATGCGGGGGTTCGGTATCATCCCATTCCCCCTGCAGGTGGAGCGGAGCAGGAAGAGGACTCAGGGATACCTATACCAGAGCCTGCAGTACCTGCAGGATGCTCAGGTCCCCCTGCAAGAGGCAGCCGTCAGGTTCATTGGTGAGTCCCTGCAGTCCCCATCCTGGCCCCCACTGCTGCATCCCTGATGGATGCTGATGGATCCCGATGGATGCTGATGAATCCCAATGGATCCCTGTGCCCAGGACTGGCCGCGCGGCCCCTAAGAGGGAAAAGCCCAAGGAAGCTGGGGGAGATCTGCAGAGGTGAGGAGGGAGCAGGGGCTGGGGGGATGCTGGAAGCTATGGGGGAGCTCATCCCGGTCTCTCTGGATCACAGCCCTGGAAGCGCTGCTGCATGAGGGCGATCCCGGCCTCCGTTCCCTGGCGGCACAGACCGTGCTCATCCTCAGGAGTGCACCGGAGCGGCGGAGCCTGGGACGCCGCCTGCAGGCGCTCTGCTGCTGGGAATGGTGCAGTTTTCCTTAGGGAAAAGGATGGCGGAGACAAACCCGGACCAAGGAGCTCCACAGACCGAAGGGCAGCGCCTCCACCGCCCCGTTCCCTGCTCTCCATCTCCATCAATAGCATCCGGGCAGTACGGCCACCAACCCTGATTCCCTGTTATCCCGCAATGAAGATGCAGTGATTCCTTCCGAGCTTCCCTGCTTCCATGGGTCAGCAAAGGGGGTGCCACTGTGGAAGGGAACGGTGCTTCCAAAGGAATTTGGTCCATTATAACGCCAAAAGTCACGCATCAGCATCGCAATTCCCCCTCGCTTCCATCGAGCGCACCCAGGTACCCTGGCGCGGTCCCCCTTGCTCTGCCTCTTGGTGCTGCCCACTGGATAAAGCCACGCCTCCCAAGCGGGCACAGCCAATCAGAGCCCGCCCCACCAAGATTTGCCCCCCTCCCCCCCCCCCCGTCCTGTGGGTGGGCTCATCGGTCACAAAAGACGGGGGGCACCCTCCCCAGTACCCAAAATGGGGGCACCCAATGCCTCAAAATGTAGGACACCCCCCCAAAATGGGATCCCAGCACCTCAAAATGGGGGGGACCCCAAAATGGAACTCCAGCCCCTCCCTCAGCCATGGAGAAAATGGGTACCCCAGTGCGGTCCCCCTTGCTCCTCCACTTGGTACTACGCACTGGATAAAGCCACGCCTCCCAAGCGGGCACAGCCAATCAGAGCCCGCCCCATCCAGATTTGCCACCCCCCCTCCTGTGGGCAGGCTCATCGGGCATGAAACGGGGGGGTCACTCCCCCCAGTACCCAAAATTTGGTACCCAATGCCTCAAAATAGGGGACACCCCCCTGAAATGGGTTTCCAGCACCCCAAAATGGCTTGGACCCCCCCCCAGCCCCTCAAAATGGTCGTGACACTGCTTTTCTACCCCTCCCTTGTGGAACAAAGGACAATGGGGAGGTGGGGGTGGGCAGCAGCTTTATTCCAATCAGCATCAAAACGGGAGGGGAGGGCATTAAATAAGAGCATGGGGATGTATAAGATAATATACACAATTTGGGGGGGGAATGATTTTGGGGGGGGGGCAATGCGGGGATCACATGGAGGCCCCTCCCCCAGCCGTGGTGAAAATGGGTAGATAAAGGCACGATTTGGGGTTGGAATGGCACCATTTATACAAATATAGTGATTTATAAGGGGGGGGGGAGGGAAGGGTGGGCTAAACTCATTTGTTTCCACTAGGAAAATATTTAGGGAGGGGAGAGAAAGTGCTGGAAGAGTCTAATTATTAATTAGCATACATTTATTCAGGATTTGGGACCTAAATGAGGGACGGGGGGGGGGGGGCTCCTGCACCCCCTTTTTGCCTTGAATGGTATTGTCCCGTTCCTGTCCACTCCAGCCCAGGGATATGGAGGGGAAAGGGGATGTATGGGGGTGCAGAGGAGCCCTATAGGTAAGCCTCAGTGCTGTAGGGAAAGCTTGAACCCCATATTGAAAGCTCAGCCCTATAGAGAAGGCTCAGCCCCATAGGGAAAGACTGAACCCCATAGGGAAGCCTCAGCCCCATAGGGAAAGCTTGAACCCCATAGGGAAAGCTCAGCCCTATAGAGAAGGCTCAGCCTCATAAGGAAAGCCTGAACCCCATAGGGAAGGCTCAGCCCCACAGGATAGGCTTGAGCCCTGTAAGGAAGGCCTGAACTCCATAGGGAACACTAAGTCCCATAGGGAAGCCACCAGGCCCATAGAGATGGATATTCTCAGTCCCCTATGGAGGTCTGTGGCCCCATAGAGATTCTCTCAGCCCCATATGGATGCCCTATGGATACCATCTTGACCTGCTTCTCCTATGGGACACAACTTCAGTGCACCAAAGAAGCCCCAAAACACTCCAAAAACACCTTGTCCTGCTTCTCCTATAGGATACAGGGTCAGAGAACCAAAACAGCCCGGAAACACCCCAAAAAAAAAACAAAACCACCTTGTCCTGCTTCTCCTATGGGATGTAGGGTCAAAGACATAAAGCATTGCCACAACAGCCCAAAACAGCCCAAAACCACCACAAAACCAAACCAAAACCACCTTGTCCTGCTTCTCCTATGGGATACAGGGGCAGAGTACAAAACCTCCCCCAAAACACCCCAAAACCACCCTAAAACTCAATAAAAGCTCCTTCTCCTGCTTCTCCTTTGGAATACAGGGTCAGAGCCCAAAAACTGTCCCAAACCAACCCAAAACCAGTCCAAAAACACCCTAAACCACCCCAAAACGACCTTGACCAGCTTCTCCTACAGAATACAGGGTCAGAGCCAAAAACTGTTTCCAAACACCACAAAAAAAAGCCCCCCAAAAAATCCTCAAAAAAGCCCCAAACACCTTGAACTGCTTCTCCTATGGAATACAGGTCATAGCCCCAAAACAGTCCCAAAACAGACGAAAACCACACCAAACCACACCTAAACCACCTTCTCCTGCTTTTAATATAGGATACAGTGTCAGAGCCCCAAAACAGCACATAACACCCCAAAAATACCCAAAACACCCCAAAAACATCTTGTCCGGCTCCTGCTATGGGATACAGGGTCAGAGAACCAAAACAGTGCCAAAACACGCCAAAAGAAAGCCGGCTGAGCATTTCCTGACTCCAGTCTACGAATCAGCTGTTGGATAGGAATCAGGGAGTCTCGGCTGGTGCGATATTGCCGCCGGTGCACTGTTGTGGTCGCGATTGGCACTTGTCGTTCTTCGACTTTCAGCAACTCCACAACAGAAGGATCCTCTGAGAGACCAGGCAAGGTGGACAGCTGCTCAATTTCCTCAGTCTCCAAAGCAGCAATACCAAAAGCCCATCGTACCCTTTTGGCTCTTTGAAGTACCCTCTCCTGAGGTAGTCTATGCTGAGGATGCATGGAGCCTCTGGACCAGTCACAATGGGGTGCTTTTGCCATTTCCTCCCAGCCAGGCTGATTTCAGCCCCCAGTACAGCCAACTCTTGGGATCCTCCTGTCACTCCAGAAATATAGATGGGTTCCACCCCTTGACAGCTGCTTGGCTTCCCTACCTTCTAGCTTGTGACCATCGGCCCCATTGTCCCAGCATCGGAGCAATCAGGTGATGATGTGCTCCCCTGGTTGACGGGTAAAATCTTTTCGCATATTCCATGGCTCGGTTGAGGTCCGAGGTCGAGAAGTCACCTCTTCTTCTTCTTCGTCGTGTGATGGCTCCTGATCAAATGCTGGACCGGGTGGTGAACACATTGTTTCTTCATCTTGCTTCACCCTTCTTGCCTCTTTTTTGCTTTTTCTCTTGCTTACAGGGGCAACTGATATTGGTACGAATTGGTCTTCTGCTTTAGCTGCAGTTATTATCACTGTGGTTTGAGTAGCAACTGTACTTGTCGCTGGGGGTGGTGTAGCTGTTGTACTTGTCACTGGGGTAGCTGCGCTGTCCATTGCAGCCAAAGTTTGGGTAGTGACTGTACTTGTCGCTGGGGGTGGTGTAGCTGCTGTGCTTGGAGCTGGAGTAGCTGCGCTGACTGTTGCTTTGCCCTCAGGTCCAGGGACATTTTTGTCCTTTTGAAGGTGCTGGATAGCGTTGAACAATGCCCTGTAAGCATAGGCCAAGCCCCAGCACGTTGCCATGATTTGTCTGGTATGGCCAGACTGACCACACACCTCATTTAAGTGTTTTACTAATTCTTCCGGATTTTGCACTTGATCGGTGGTGAAATTCCAAAGCACTGGAGGAGCCCACTGACCTAGATACTTGCCCATACTATCCCACACACCCTGCCACTCATGGCTGTTCAGCCTCGGGGAAAATCTCTTGGTCCTCCTATATTGTCGTTTAACCCCAGACAAGACCCAAACCTCACTCTGCTTAATTCTTGAACTCAGACGAAATGGTTGTGGGCAAAACACACTCTGTATGCGTGCCAACATGGTGATCCCCATCACAATCAGCAAACAGGTCTCAAAAGTGTTAAAAGGCCATTCAAAAACTGCAAAACTCTCCAAGGATGCTGTAAATGGTCTGGGGGGGTTGGGGCTGGGAGGGTAAAAGAATGTCTCCTTCACAGGTTGACCACTCGAGAAGGAGAAATAAGATGTGTAATTGCTAAGCACTTTCATTATATACCTCCCGAAGTATAAAGGTGGTGACCTCGCTGGGAACATAAGCCAGGTAAGTTTCATGTCAATGATTCTATTGTATTACAAGTCATTACCATAAAGTACAATGAGACAAGAACCTTAGCCGAAGACCCACACTTGAAAAACACTACCACAGCAAATGGCGGCTCTAGGTAAGATACAACATTCTGAAACTGTGAGATCAAAAGGAACAACTTTGAGAGCCAATATATCAGCAGTGTGACGAGTGACTACTAATCTAAAACAATGAACGCTTATCACAAACATGATTAGACACACCCCAGTCAGATCTGTCATTATCTCAACCCTTTACACCCCATGTTGGGCGCCAAAAAGAACTGTTTTAAACCCAGCCACGCAGCTCATTCACCCACTCCCTCTGGACTTGTTCCAACAGTTCCATGTCCTTTTTATGTTGAGGACACCAGAACTGCACACAATGCTCCAGGTGAGGTCTCACAAGAGCAGAGTAGAGGGGCAGGATCACCTCCTTCGACCTGCTGGTCACGCTCCTTTTGATGCACCCCACGATACTCGTTACCGGTCTCCAGACGGACATGGAGCCGTTGACCACAACTCTTTGTGTGCTGCCATCCAGCCAGTTCTTTATCCACCAATTGGTCCATCCATCAAATTGATGTCTCTCTAATTTAGAGAGAAGGATGTCGTGTGGGACAGTGTCGAATGCTTTGCACAAGTGCAGGTAGATGACATCAGCTGCTCTAGCCCTGTCCATCAGTTCAGTAGCCCCATCATAGAACGCCACGAGATTGGTCAGGCAGGATTTCCCCTTAGTGAAGCCATGCTGGCTGTCACCAGGCACCTTGTTGTTTTTCATGTGCCTTAGCATGCCTTCCAGGAGAATCTGCCCCGAGATTTTGCCAGGCACTGATGGGAGACTGACTGGTCTGTAACTCCCCAGGTCATCCATTTTCCCCTTCTTGAAAATGGGGGTTATATTTCCCTTTTTCCAGTCATCGGGAACTTCGCCTGACTGCCATGATTTTTCAAATATGATGGCCAGTGGCTTAGCAACTTCATTTGCCAGCTCCTTCAGGCCCCGCGGATGGATTCCATCAGGTCCCACAGACTTGTGTACGTTCAGGTTTTTAAGATGGTCTTGAACCAGATCCTCTCCTACAGTGGGCCCAAGGTTTTCATTCTCACAGTCCCTGCGTCTGCCTTCCATGACTTGGTTGGTGTGGTCAGAGCCTTTGCCAGTGAAGACCGAGGCAAAGAAGTCATTCAGAACCTCAGCCCTCTCCAAATCCTGTGTAGCCGGTTCTCCCGAGAGCTTCCTCAGGGGGCCTACGTTGTCCCTAGTCTGTCTTTTATTCGCTAGGTACCTATAGAATCCCTTCCTCTTATCCTTAACATCCCTAGCCAAGTTTAATTCTAACTGGGCCTTAGCTTTCCTAACCTGGTCCCTAGCTTCCCGGACAACATCCCTGTACTCTACCCAGGCTGCCTGTCCTTGCTTCCACCCTTTACAAGCCATTTTTTCATTTGAGTTTTCTTCAGCATCTCCTTATCCATCCAAGGAGGTCTCCTGGCCCTCCTGCTGCACTACCAGTCCTGAGCTTGCAGTAAGAGATCCTTGAATATCAACCAACAGTCTTGGGCCCCCCTGCCCTCCAGGGCTATATCCCATGGAACCTTACTAAGCAGGCCCCTGAAGATGCCAAAGTCTGCCCTCTGCAAGTCCAGGGCAGTGAGCTTGCTGCACGCTCTTCTCACTGTCTTGAGGATAGCAAATTCGACCATCTCGTGCTTGCTGAATCCAAGACTGCCCTGGAGTGTCACATTTCCAAGGAGCCCTTCCATGTTGGTGAGCCCAAGGTCAGGCATGGCACCTCTCCTTGTCGGCTCCTCTGTTACTTGCAGAAGGAAGTTGTCTTCCACACAATCAAGGAACCTCCTGGATTGCTTGTGCCGGGCCTTACCGTCGCTCCAACAGATGTCAGGGTGGTTGAAGTCCCCCATGAGAACAAGGGCCTGCAAGTGTGAGGCTTTCCTTATCTGTCTGTAGCGTGCTTCATCCACAGGTTCTCCTTGATCAGGCGGTCTGTAACAGATCCCCACAGTGATGTCTCCCATGGCTGTTTTCCCTTTAACCCTGACCCACAAACTCTGTGTTGACTGCTCACCTGTCCCCAGACAGAGTTCCATACTCTCCAGCCTCTCCCTACCATCAAGGTCAACTCCCCCTCCCAGCCTGCCGGGCCTGTCTTTTCTAAAGAGCCTGTAACCTTCCATTCCAGCACTCCAGTCACAGGAGCCATCCCATCATGTTTCTGTGATGCCTATTTGTCCTGGGTTTACCAGGAGCCATTTTGCTCTTTCTTAGTAACTGGTGCAAGCTCTGTGTTTTGACTTCCAGCCTGGGCAGAGAGCTGAGAACACCGATTGTTTTTAATTGTTGTTAAGTAACGTTTATTCTGGCCAAGGACTCTGTGAGTCTCACGCTCTGCCGGGGACGAGGGGAGGCCGGGAGGAAGCAGAGACAGGACACCTGACCCACACTAGCCAAAGAGGTATTCCATACCACAGCACGTCATGCCCAGGGAGGTAACTGGGAGTTACCCAGAAGGGGCACGGTCTCTCTTCGGGGGGGTCGAACTCATTTGGCGGTGGTATCGTATTCTCTTTTTGTTTTCTCTTATCAATATCATCATTGGTGGTAGCAGCAGTGATTTGTGTTATACCTTTGTTATACGAGCTGTGTGGATCGGTTTAAACCACGACAGTATTATATCATACTCCCGCAGACGTGCACACACTCTAATTCCTCTTGTTTGTTCCCCATGCTACGGGTGTTTGTATAGAGGCATCTGAGCCGAGATCCAAATGAAGCTGGCTCGTTGGCTGGAGCAGCTGGAATATCTACGTTGCTCTGAGCTTTTATTATAGGTGCTGGCAACTGACTGGGTGTGTTGGGATGGAATGATGCCCCCGTCCCCCAACATATGTAGTTTAAAGCATCCTTGACCAGTCTGGCAAGCCTCCTACCGAAACCACTCTTCCTTCTCATCCACCAGCCCCCAGTAGACCTGGCCTACAAACTTGGGTCCCGTGTCCTAGACACCCAAACCTCGGACTGCCACCACCTTTTTAACCATTTATCGACCTGGCCAATCCTCCTAGCTTTTTTAAGGCCCTGCCCTTTATCCTGGAGAATTGACGAAAAGACAACCTGAGCTCCAGAGCCCCTAACCACCTCTCCCAGGGCTCTGTAGTCCTTCCTTGTGTTTCCCAGGCTACTACTGTCTGTATCACCAGCACCCACATGGATCACTAGAAGTGGGTAATAGTCCGTGGCACGTACTGGAGCAGGCAGGCTCCCTGCAACATCCCTGATCCCTGCCCCAGGTAGGCAGCACACCTCCTTCGAGACTGGGTCAGGCCGGCAGACGAGTGCTTCTGTCCCTTTCAAAGTAGAGTCCCCTATTACTACGACCCGCCGCTTTTTCTTGGCAGCGCCAGTAGAGATCTTTACCTGTGCATCCTCCGGCTGTTTCTGGTGCAAGTGCCTTTCCTCATCAGCCCCCTGCAGGACAGCAAAGCGGTTCTGGGCGGAGACAACAGATTTAGGAGGAAGCCCCTTGCTTTTAATTGTCCTCTTCCTCCTTTTCTTGTTGTTCTTTTTTGTCACTAATTCCCAGCTTCCCGGGTTGGTGGCCTCCTTCTTTCCTCCATGAGCTTCAGGGGACGCTTGAGGCCTCTGCACAGGTTGGCCCTGGAGCAAGCAGCCCTGCTTCCTCTCAGCTTCCCTGGCATCTTGCAGTCTGTTAATAGCGTCCCACAGCTCAGCCCCTGCTGCAGGAGGACCTGCGCCAGGGAGCACCGGGTGCAGCCCTGCCCCTCGTGCTCCGTTCCCTCCCCAGAGCAGTGCAGGCCCTCTCTACACTGTGGGCTCTGCACTGCAGCCTCCCCTCTCCTCGGCTCTGTCTGGGTGCCTACGCTGGCCACCGCCGGGGCAGGCAGAGCAGAGCTCCCAGAGCGGGCCCTGCTCACACCACGGGTGCTCCCCATCCCGCTCGCCTGCCCGCGCCAACTGCCTCGTCCTGCTCTGTTTGCCCGCCCTGCTCGCCACGCTCCCTGGGGCAGGTTTTTACCCACTCAGGGCTGGTGCCGCTGCTCCTGGCCCCCCCCCGTGAGTCCCTGCTCACCTCAGCGGAGCTGCCGGCTCCCGGGCAAGGCCTGACGAGGACTTGAGGCTCCCTCGGTGGCTGTTGCCGCTCTGAGTTGAGGCTCCTGGACGCTGATCTCCCCCTGCCCCGGTGTTGAAGGCGTCCTCTCTCGAGCTGCTCACCTCAGCAGTTGACCCATGTCCTCCTGATGTTGAGGACACCAGAACTGGAAGCAGCTCCAGGTGGAGATACTGGGCTGCATCAATAGCACCATGAGCAGCAGGTCATGGAGGGGATCCTGCCCCTCTGCTCCGGAGGGATCCCGCTTGGATACTGCATCCAGTGTCCTCAGCGTAAGGACACGGAGCCGTTGGAGCGTGCCGTGTCCTTGCCCATGACAGGGGGTTGGAACTGGAAGATCTTAAGGTCCTTCCCACCCCAACCCATTCCCTGCTTCCCCGCCTTTTCCCACATGGATCCACGGAGCCAGGCCGCTGAGCCTCCCAGAGACGCCGCATCCCTCCTCATCCCCATCGGAGCGGCCGCAGCCATACCGGCAGCCATCGGGCAGCTTCTCCGCACCGGGCAGCACCTTCACCCGCTATAAACCATCCCCATAGGGGTGGGTGGCACCGTGGGGACCCCCGCTGTGCCCCATAGGGGTGGGTGGCACAGTGGGGACCCCATGGCGGGGGGTTGGCACCGTTTTGGGCTGGTTTAACCCCATTCCCATTGCAGGTTTGTGGCAGCACCGGAGCCACCCGATGGTGACTCCTCGTCGGGGGGTCAGCAGCCACGAGAGCACCATGGAGCAGCACAACCCGGGTACGGTGACCCCGGTGTCCCCCCATGTGGCCACCGTGGCCCCTATGGTGACACCAACACAACGGGGACTCATTGCAGAGCCCCTCTGGCACGTCCCAGCGCAGCCCCGCTTGCCGACAGGCAGGAGAAGCAGAGAACAGGAGCCGGCCGGGATGGATTCTCCCAAGCGGCATTCCAGGGTGAGGCACTGGGGTGACCCCAGTGCATCCCAAGGCGGGGGGTTAGGGAACCCCAAGATGATGCTGTGGGGGTGTCCCACAGGGTGAGGCACCGAACTCCAGCCATTCCAGCACCACCACACGCTCCAGCACCACCTCCAGCGACGAGCGCTGGTTCGACATTCCGGATCCCAACGACAGTGCCAAATTCCCAGATCATTTCCCCAAAGGCAGCTCCAACGACAGCGGCATCGACACCCCCAAACCCCCCCCCCACTATCCCGGAGGGATAAGGGCCCCAAACCCATAGTGGCTACAGGGGAGGATGCCGCCACCACCACCACCAAGGGGGACCCATCACCCCCCAGCACAAGCTACAGGCGCAGAGGAGGGACTCCCCACAGCCCAGGTGAGCCCCCCCAAATTGGGGTGTTCCCCCTCCCTGTATTGGGCCACCCCATCATAAAGATGGGGGGGGGTACCCACATTCGCATCCTATCCATGAGCTTCCATCCTCTTCCTCTTAGCTCCAGCCCACGGATGGGGTATCCTGGCTATGGCACCCCTGCAACTGAAGCTCCCCTTGAGTGTCCTCATTGGCTCCTCCATGATCATGGAATGGTAGAAGTTCCGGTTGGGTCTCCATGAGCTGCCTCTGGGCTTGGAAGCCCCTTTCCAAAGCGGATTTGGGCTTTGGATTCACTCCTGGAGCTGGGAAGCTCCTTGTCTCCGGGTGCTACGGGATGGCCTCAGCTACCCAAGAGTGATCCCAAAGTTGTTGTCACACCCCCCACATTCCAATCATTATCCCTAAGGATTATCCCAAGGGCCTCTGTTGCTGTTACTGCGTCCAAATCCTGTGGGCTGGAATCCCTAAGCCCTGTTCCTTTTCCCGGTGCCACCACCTTGTCTATGGTTCAGTTTTCCTGATGGGATAATCTGGGAATTGGGAGCAAGAAACTGCCCATGGAAGCAGGAAACTGGTGGTTTGGGGGTGATTTTGGGATGCTGAGGTTGGTTTTGAGGTGTTTCGAGGTGGTTTTCAGGTGGTTTTAGGGTGGTTTGGGGTGGTTTGGGGATGCTGAGGTCAGTTTTGGGGTAGTTTTCAGTAAATTTAGGGTTTTGGGATCGGTTTTGTGGTGCTTTAGTGTGGTTTTCAGGTGTTTTTGTGGTGGTTTGGGGTGGTTTTGGGATGCTGAGGTCAGTTTTGGGGTGGTTTTGGGTCGATTTAGGGTTTTGGGGTCGGTTTTGTGGTGCTTTAGTGTGGTTTTGGGGTGCTTTGGGATGGTTTTGTGTGGTTTCAGGGGTGTTTGGGTGCAGTTTTGGGGTGTTTTGGGTGCCAATGGTCCCCGTGTCTCTGCAGGCCACATCTCTGCCTTGGAGCTCTCCCTGCGCCACGTGGATCCCGGGATGATGCCGCTGCTGGACACGGCTGCGGGGCTGGAATGGGCCAGTCTGGTCAATGCAGCCAAGGCCTATAAAGGTATCACACACACACCCCCACCCCAAATGCACCCTCAGCATGGGGTCGGTTTGGGGGGTTTTGGGGGGTTTTGGGGGACGCTGTGTTGGATTTGGGGTGCTGAGGTAGGAATTGGGGTGGGTTTGGGATGCTTTTGGGGTGCCAAGGTTGAATTTGGGGTGGGTTTGCGGGTGCTGTTTTGAATTTGGGGGTGTAAAGCAGAGGGGTTTGGGGGGGATTTAGGGGGGTTTTGGGGTTTTGGAGTGTTTTGGGTTAGTTTGGGCTGGTTTTGGGGTGTTTGGGGCTGGTTTGATTGTTTGGGGTTGGTTTAGGGGTGTTTTGAGCTGTTTTCAGGGTGTTTAGGGCTGTTTTGTGGTGTTCCAATCTGGTTTGGGGGTGTTTCAGGCTGTTTTGGGGATGGTTTGGGCTGTTTTGGGGGTGTTTTGGGCTGTTTGGGGGATGTTTTGAGCTGGTTTTGGGGTGTTTGGGGCTGTTTGGGGCTGTTGTGGGGGTGGTTTTGGCTGGTTTGGCCTGGTTTAGGGGTGTTTTGGGCTGGTTTGGGGGAACTGGGGCTGGTTTGGGCTGGTTTTGGGGTGCTGACGTGGCATCCTCCAGTGCAAAGGGCCGTGTCCCTGTTCTCCCTCACGGAGCCGGGGTGAGCCCCGACCCCCCACCCCCAGAGAGGCTGCGGGGGTTGCCCCCCCCATCAGGTACAGGGACCCTCACTATATGGCGACCCCCCCGTGTCCCCCTTGTATGTGGGGCTGGGACCCCCACATGTAGGTCTGGGAACACCCCCACCCAATATGGGGACACCCCTGGGCCTCCCCCCCATTGCCCTTTGCCCCCCCCACAGCACCCCCGCAGCCTTGGACCTACCCAAGAAGGTGATGCCGCTCGAGGCCATGTTAAAGCAGCTCCACAGCGGCCTACAGAAGGTACCGTTTTGGGGTGGTTTTGGGGGGATTTGGGGCTATTTTGTGTTCTCACTAGGTGCCACCCACAGGAGAAGCAGGACAAGGTGTTTTTGAGGTGCTTTGGGGGCAGTTTTGGGAGGCTTTGGTTTGGTTTTGTGGTGTTTTGGGGCTCTGACCCAGTATCTCACAGCAGAAGCAGGACAAGGTGGTTTTGGGGTGTTTTGGGGGTAGTTTTGTGAGGCTTTGGATTGGTTTTGGGGTGGTTTTGGGCTCTGACCATGTATTCCATAGGAGAAGCCGGACAAGGTAATTTTGGGGTGGTTTGGGGGTATTTTGGGGGTGGCTTTGGGCTGTTCTGGGGCTGGTTTTGGGCTCTGAGCCTGTATCCCTTAGCAGAAGCAGGACAAGGTGGTTTTAGGGTGGTTTGGGGAAGTTTTGGTGTAGTTTAGGGTGTTTTTCAGGTGGTTTTGGGCCCTGACCTTGTATCTCATAGGAGAAGCAGGACATGGTGGTTTTGGGGTGGTTTTAATCATTTTTGTGGTGGGTTCGGGGTGGCTTTGGGGTGTTTTGGGGGTGTTTTTGGATCCTGACATTGTACCCCGTAGAAGAAGCAGGACATGGTGGTTTTGGGATGGGTTTGGGTGGTTTTATGTTGGTTTTGGGATGTTTCAGGGTGGTTTTTTTTTGGGGGGGTGGGGTTGGGGTGTATTTATGTACTCTGACCCTGTATCCCACAGGAGAAGCAGAACATGGTGTTCTGGGGGTTTTTAGGGTGTTTTGCAGGTTTTTTAGGTGGTTATGGTGGTGGTTTTGAGTGTTTTTAGGGTGTTTTTGAGGTGTCTTAGGGGTTTTTTGGGTTGGTTTTAGGCCCTGACCTTGTATCCCACAGGAGAAGCAGGACAAGGTGATTTGGGGGTGCTTTAGGGTGGTTTGGGTTGGTTTGGGTTGGTTGCGGGGGGCGGGTTGTGGATCCACTAGGGCCTCTGACACTGTGTCCCATAGGAGAAGCAGTACAAGGTGGGTTTGGGGGTGTTTTGGGGGTTGGTTTTTGGGCTGTTTTGGGGCCAGCATTGGGCTGTTTTGGGGCTCTGACCCTACACTCCATTGGAGAAGCAGGACAAGGTGGTTTTCAGGTGTTTTGGGGGTGGTTTTGAGAGGTTTTGTGTTGGCTTTGTGGTGGTTTGGGGTTCTGACAATGTATCCTATAGGAGAAATAGGACAAGGTGGTTTTGGGGTGGTTTTGAGTGTTTTTTATGGCTGTTTTGGGACACTGACCCTATATCCCATAGGAGAAGCAGGATAAGGTAGTTTTCGGAGTGGTTTTGGGCTGTTTTGGGGTGGTTTTGGGCCCTGACCTTGTATCCCACAGGATAAACAAGATAAGGTGGTTTTGGGGGGGGGCTGGTTGGGTTTGGGGTGGTTTCCAGTGCTTTGGTGCTGTGACCCTGTATCCCATAAGAGAAGCAGCATAAGGTGGTTTGGGGGTGTTTCTGGTATGTTTTGGTGGTGGTTTGAGTTAGGTTTGGGGTGTTTGGGGTCTCTGGCCCTATGTCCCATAAGAGAAGCAGGACAAAGTGGTTTTGGGGTGTTTGGGGAGTGTTTTGGACAGGTTTTGGGGCTGTTTTGTGGCTCTGACCCTGTATCCTATAGGAGAAGTAGTACAAGGTGGTTTTGGGGTGTTTTGAGGGCTGTTTTGTGGCTGGTTTGGGGCGCTGACAATGTAACCTATAAGAGAAGCAGGCCAAGGTGGTTTTGGGGTGGTTTTGGGTGGTTCTGGTTTGGTTTTGGGGTGTTTTGGGCTCTGACAATTTATCCCATAGGAGAAGCAAGACAAGTTGGGTTTGGGGTGGTTTTGTTCAGTTTATGTGTGTTTTGGGGCTCTTAACATGAAGCATGACAAGGTCATTTTGTGAAGTTTTTGGTGTGTTTTGGTGGTGGTTTGGGGCTGGTTTTGGCTGGTTTTTTCTATTTTGGGGTTGTTTTGGGGTTCTGACTCTGTATCCCTTTGCAGAAGCCGGACAAGGTGGTTTTAGTGTGTTTTGGGGCTGTTTTGAGGCTCTTACCCTGTATCCACTAGGAGAAGCAGACCAAGGTGGTTTTGGGGTGTTTTAGGGTGTTTTGGGCTGTTTTGGGGCTCTGGCCCTGTATCCATTAAGAGAAGCAGGACAAGGTGTTTTTGGGGTGTTTTGGGGCTGTTTTGGGGCTGTTTTGAGCTGGTTTTGGGCTCTGACCCTGTATCCCATAGCAGAAGTAGGGCAAGATGGTTTTGGTATGGTTTTGGGTGGTTTGGAAGTGATTTCAGTCTGTTTCGATGTTCTGCCCCTGTATCCTATAGGAGAACCAGGACAAGCTGGTTTTGGGGTGGTTTTGGGGTGTTTTGGAGCTGTTTTGGTGCTGTTTTGAGCTGGGTTTGGGCTCTGACCCTGTATCCCATAGCAGAAGTAGGGCAAGATGGTTTTGGTATGGTTTTGGGTGGTTTGGAAGTGATTTCAGTCTGTTTCGATGTTCTGTCCCTGTATCCTATAGGAGAACCAGGACAAGCTGGTTTTGGGGTGGTTTTTGGGTGTTTTGGAGCTGTTTTGGGGTTCTGACCCTGTATGCCATAGGAGAAGTGGGACAAGGTGGGTTTGGGGTGGTTTTAGGTGGTTTTGGGGTTTTTTGTGGCCCTGGCCCTGTACCCCATAGGAGAAGCAGGACGAGTTGGTTTTGGGGTTGTTTTCGGAGTTGTTTTTGTTGGTTTTGGGGCACTGACCCTGTATCCCATAGGAGAAGCAGTATAAGGTGGTTTTATGATGGTTTTGGGGTGGTTTCAGGGTGTTTTGGGGTGGTTTCAGGGTGTTTTGGGGTGGTTTTGGGGTGTTTTGGTTCTGTTTTGGGGGAGTTTTTGGGCTCTGACCCTGAATCCCATAGCAGAAGCTGGACATGGTGGTTTTGGGGTGTTTTGGGGGTGGTTTGGGGGCTGTTTTGGGGCAGTTTTGGATCTCTGACCCTGTATCCCATAGGAGAAGCAGGACAAGGTGGTTTTGGGGTGTTTTGGGGTTGATTTCGTGGGTTTGGGGCACTCTTCCGTGGTGTTTTGGAGCTGTTTTGATTAACTGACCTGTATCCCATAGGAGAAGCAGGACAGGGTGATTTTGCAGTGTTTTGGGGCTGTTTCGGGGCTCTAACCCTATGTCCAATAGGAGAAAGAGGACAAGGTGGTTTTGGGGTGGTTTTGGAGTGGTTTTGGGTTTTTTGAGGATAGATTGATGCTCTTTTGGTCTGTTTTGGGGCTCTGACCCTGTATCCCATAGGAGAAGCAGGATAATGTGGTTCTCCAGGCGGAAGTGGCCAACCTGCCTCACACTCAGCCTCGCGCCAGCTCCACTGCATCACCTGCACCTTCTCCAGCACCGTGGACAAGGGGGAGCTGTGACCCGCCTCCCAGGACAATGACATTCCATAGGGAACAGTGTGATTTCATAGGGAACACTGCCATTCCACAGGGATTGCTGGGATTCCATAGGGAGACACTGTGGTTCCATAAGGGACACTAAAGATCTTGCGTCTTCTCCGGCACTCTGGACAAGGAGGAGCTGTGACCCCCTTCCATGACAATGGCATTCCATAGGGAACAATGTGGTTCCATAGGGAATGCTGCAGTTCCATAAGGGACACTGAGGATCTCGGATCTTCTCCAGTGCCATGCACAAGGAGGAGCTGTGACCCCCACTGGAATGTGGGGATTCGATAGCGAGAGACATTGGTATTCCATAGGGAGACGCTGCAGCTCCATAAGGGACCCTGAGGATCTTGCGTCCTCTCCGGCGCCGTGGACAAGCAGGAGCTGCGACCACCACTGGGATGCTGGCATTCCATAGGGAACTCTGCCATTCCATAGGGAACACTGGAATTCCACAGGGAGACACTGCGGTTCCATAAGGGACACTAAAGATCTTGGATCTTCTCCGGTACTGTGAACAAACAGGAGTTGTGGTGCACACCCCCCCCCCCCCCCCTTAGGACCCTGGGGACCCCCCTTTGACACTGAGATTCCATAGAGAGACACTGGGATTCCATAAGAGACACTTGGCATCTCCAGTGCCTCGAGTGGGTGGAGCCACAGGAGATGCCTCGTGGGACTCATATAGGCGATGCTGTGTCCTGCTATGGACCAGCATATGGGGCTGAGAGGGTCTATATGGGACCAAGGGTATCCATATGGGGTTAGGAGCATCCTTATGGGGTTAGGAGCACCCTTATGGAGTCAGGAGCATCTATACAGGATATGGGGTTTCCATACGGGACCACCAGCATCCATCTAGGGCTCAGGACCTCTATATGGGGCTGAAGAGCTCTTTATGGGCCTACAAGCAGCATCCATATAAAACATGGGACCAGCAGCATCCATATCAGACCAAGGTCCTCCGCATGGGACCACAAGCATCCATATGGGATTGAGGGCCTCTATATGAGGCTAGGAGCATCCATATGGGTCTAGGTGCACCCGTACAGGGCTAGGAGCATCCAGCAGGACTGGATGGCCGCACACAAAGAGTTGTGGTCAGTGGCTCCATGTCCGGCTGGAGACCGGTAACGAGTGGTGTCCCTCAGGGATCGGTGTTGGGACCGGTCTGGTTTAACATCTTCGTCGCTGACATGGACAGTGGGATTGAGTGCGCCCTCAGCAAGCTTGCCGATGACACCAAGCTGTGTGGTCCGGTTGATACGCTGGAGGGAAGGGATGCCATCCAGAGGGACCTTGACACGCTTGTGAGGTGGGCTGATGCCAACCTTATGAAGTTCAACCACGACAAGTGCAGGGTCCTACACCTGGGTCAGAGCATTCCCAGGCACGGCTACAGACTGGGCAAAGAAGAGATTCAGAGCGGCCCTGCAGAGAAGGACTTGGGGGTGCTGGTCGATGAGAAAATGAACATGAGCCGGCTGCAGTGTGCGCTCGCAGCCCAGAAAGCCAACCGTATCCTGGGCTGCATCAAAAGGAGCGTGACCAGCAGGTCGAAGGAGGTGATCCTGCCCCTCTACTCTGCTCTTGTGAGACCTCACCTGGAGCATTGTGTGCAGTTCTGGTGTCCTCAACATAAAGAGGACATGGAACTGCTGGAACAAGTCCAGAGGAGGCCACGAGGGTGATCAGGGACTGGAGCACCTCCTGTATGAAGACAGGCTGAGGAAGTTGGGGCTGTTCAGCCTGGAGCAGAGGTGGCTGCGTGGAGACCTGATAGCAGCCTTCCAGTATCTGAAGGGGGCCTATAGTGATGCTGGGGAGGGACTCTTTGTCAGGGACTGTAGTGACAGGACAAGGGGTAATGGGTTAAAATTTAAACAGGGGAAGTTTAGATTGGATATAAGAAGGAAATTCTTTCCTGTTAGGGTGGTGAGGCACTGGAATGGGTTGCCCAGGGAGGTTGTGAGTGCTCCATCCCTGGCGGTGTTCAAGGCCAGGTTGGATGAAGCCTTGTGTGGGATGGTTTAGTGTGAGGTGTCCCTGCCCATGGCAGGGGGGTTGGAACTAGATGATCTTGAGGTCCTTTCCAACCCTAACTATTCTATGATTCTATGATTCAATGATAGGAGCATCCATATACAATATGGGACCTCCATATGAGACCACAAGCATCTGTCTAGGGCTTAGGGTTGAGGGCCTCCATATGTAGCTATGGGCCTCTATATGAGACTGAGAACCTCCATATAGGACCCAGGGCCTCCATATGGGACTATGAGCTTCCACATGCAACATGGGGCCCCCAGACTGGACCACGAGCATCTACATTGGACTAATGGCTTCAATATGGGGCCATGAGCTTCCATATGGGGCCATGGGCTTCCATATATGACCAGGAGCCTCTGTATGGGGCCAAATGCAACTCTATGGGACCATATGTGCACCTGTATGGCACTGAGGACCTTCCCTATAGGGCAGAGGGCATCCGTATGGGGCTGAGAGCATCTCCATTGGGCCAGGAGCCCCCCTGTGGGGCTGAGGACCAGCCCTTATGGGGCCACAAACCTCCAGAGGGGACTGAGAATATCCATCTCTATGGGGCTGAGGGCTTCAGACCTTCCCTATAGGGCTCAAGCCTTTCCTATGGGGCTGAGGCTTTCCTATGGAGCTGAGCCTTCCCCATAGGGCTGAGCCTTCCCCATCAGGCTGAGCCTTCCCTACGGGGTTCAGGCTTTCCCTATGGGGCTGAGCCTTCTTATGGGGTTCAGGATTTCCCATTGGGGCTGAGCCTTTACTGTGGGGCTGAGCCTTCCCTATAGGGCTGAGCCTTCCCTATGGGGTTCAAGCTTTCCTTATGGGGCTGAGGCCTGCCTATGGGGCTGAAGCTTCCCTATAGGGCTCCCCTCCACCCCCATACATCCCCTTTGCCCCCTGATACCCCTGGGGGGGGGGAGGGGGGAGGAGTGGGACAATGCCATTCAAGGCAATAAGGGGGTGCAGGAGCCGCCCCCCTCATTTAGGGGCAAATCCTGAATAATAATAATTAATAATATGCTAATTAATAATTAGGCTCTTCCAGCACTTTCTCCCCCTCCTGCCCCCAAATTCTTTCCTAGTGGAAACCAATGGGCTTAACCCTCCCTTGCCACCACACCCCCCCCCCTTTATAAATCACTATATTTGTATAAATGGTGCCTTTCCAACCCCTGGCGCCTTTTCCTACCCATTTTCTCCATGGCTGAGGGAGGGGCTGGAGTTCCATTTTGGGGTCCCCCCCATTTTGAGGTGCTGGGATCCCATTTTGGGGGGGTGTCCTACATTTTGAGGCATTGGGTGCCCCCATTTTGGGTACTGGGGAGGGTGCCCCCCGTCTTTTGTGACCGATGAGCCCACCCACAGGACGGGGGGGGGGGGGGGGGGGCAAATCTTGATGGGGCGGGCTCTGATTGGCTGTGCCCGCTTGGGAGGCGTGGCTTTATCCAGTGGGCAGCACCAAGAGGCAGAGCAAGGGGGACCGCGCCAGGGTACCTGGGTGCGCTCGATGGAAGCGAGGGGGAATTGCGATGCTGATGCGTGACTTTTGGCGTTATAATGGACCAAATTCCTTTGGAAGCACCGTTCCCTTCCACAGTGGCACCCCCTTTGCTGACCCATGGAAGCAGGGAAGCTCGGAAGGAATCACTGCATCTTCATTGCGGGATAACAGGGAATCAGGGCTGGTGGCCGTACTGCCCGGATGCTATTGATGGAGATGGAGAGCAGGGAACGGGGCGGTGGAGGCGCTGCCCTTCGGTCTGTGGAGCTCCTTGGTCCGGGTTTGTCTCCGCCATCCTTTTCCCTAAGGAAAACTGCGCCATTCCCAGCAGCAGAGCGCCTGCAGGCGGCGTCCCAGGCTCCGCCGCTCCGGTGCACTCCTGAGGATGAGCACGGTCTGTGCCGCCAGGGAACGGAGGCCGGGATCGCCCTCATGCAGCAGCGGTTCCAGGGCTGTGATCCAAAGAGACCGGGATGAGCTCCCCCATAGCTTCCAGCATCCCCCCAGCCCCTGCTCCCTCCTCACCTCTGCAGATCTCCTCCAGCTTCCTTGGGCTTTTCCCTCTTAGGGGCCGTGCAGCCAGTCCTGGGCACAGGGATCCATTGGGATCCATCAGCATCCATAGGGATCCATCAGCATCCATCAGGGATGCAGCAGTGGGGGCCGGGATGGGGACCGCAGGGACTCACCAATGAACCTGACGGCTGCCTCTTGCAGGGGGACCTGAGCATCCTGCAGGTACTGCAGGCTCTGGTACAGGTATCCCTGAGTCCTCTTCCTGCTCCGCTCCACCTGCAGGGGGAATGGGATGATACCGAACCCCCGCATTGGCTGGAGCACTCCCAGCGCTCCCTTTCCCATCCCAATGTGTGATGGGCAGAGCGGTCCAAGGGGTTCCAGTGGGAATAGGGATGGATGCAAGACCCATACCAAGCACTCCTCAACCCTCCACTTCTGCCTTCTCTCCAAGAGCCACCAGAGCTCTTCCCATTCCAGGAGCATCGCCGCAGCAAGGAGAGCTTCCCGGGAAGCCTGCACAGGATGGGATGGGAGACGGCACCTTGGGGATGATCCCACCCTCAGGAATGTGGGATACGGGGCGGGGGGGGGGGGAGGGCCATACCTCGGCCACTCTGCGGCTTTGGTCACTCATGTGGAAGAAGAGCGGGAGCAGCAGATCCCAGGTTTTGCTCCGCATCCTCCTCCTGTCACAGCCAAGCACCAGCTCCAGGAGGAACTGGAGCAGGTGGATGGAGAGCTCTCGGATCCAGCTGCATCCCTGGAGACAAGGAGGAAAAGGGGGGATGTGGGGCAGATCCTGATGGGATGCGAAGCCCTGGAGCCATCCCCATGTGAGCTCCAAATCACTGCAGGGGGCCCACACAGCTCTTACTCCATCAAAGAGGGGCTGGAGTTCCTGCACCAGCTTCACGGCAATGGGGCTGGCCTCTGCCCTTGGTAGGTGACCCATCACATTCCATAGGATCATCAGGGCCTTTATCCTGAGCTCCTCATTGGCATCCTGGAGCCTGCCCATGATGTGGGGCAGGAGCCGCTGCAGTTTCCTTGCCTGCAGGAAGAGATTGGGGCTCCTTGTGGAGAATCCTAGACCCAAGGCTGTGGTCACCAAGGTCATGGCCAAGAGGGGTCCCTATGGCCATGCCCTGCCCCATGGCCAAGAGGGCTCCCCATGACCCATAGCCAAGGGAGCTCCCCATGCCCATGTCCTGACCCATGCCCATGCCCCACTCACCAAGCCAGGATTCTCCGACAGCTTCAAGAGGCATTCCAGCAGCACGGACACTGTCAACAGGCTCTGGGGGTCCTCAGCGCCCTCAGCACCACCAGCACCGGAGGCCATGGGCTAAGGCAAACACAGGCATTGAGATCTCACCGAGCCTGCAGGGCTCATGGGAGGCCATCAGGGCCCTTTGGGACTCACATCCAAGGTGTGGATGGAAGTGTCCTGGGTGTCCTGGAGCATCCTCAGCAGCTCCCGTAGGGCCTCCAAAGTCTTGGATATGGTCAGGACCATCTGCCACATGTCCATGTCAGTGCTGGAAGGCAGGGCGCTGAGTCAGCGTGGTCCATGCATCCCATGGGATGCCCTATGGGGGTTAGCGGTGGTGCTCCCCATGGGGTCGGATGCAGGAACCTGCTCCTCAGGGATGTCATAGCATCATTGGAAAGGACCTTAAGAACATCCAGTTCCAGCCCCAATGCCATGGGTCAGGATGGAGGGACCCACCCCTTAGGGATGTCATAGCATCATGGAAAGGACCTTAAGATCATCTTGTTCCAGCTCCAATGCCATGGGCTGGGATGTGGGGCCCCTCTCCTCAGGGATGTCAAAGAATCATAAAGGACCTTAAGATCATCCAATTCCAACCCCAATGCCATTGGGTGGGATGAAGGGACCCGCTCCTTAGTAACGTCATTGTATCATAGAAAGGGCCTTAAAATCATCCATTACCATGGGCCTTTGGGTCTGGTGGCCATAGGGACCAAGCCCTCAAGGCTGGTACCTGTCTCTCAAGGGCGCGTTGAGGACCATGCTGATCGTCAATGCCCTCGGGTGCTTGATGGCCATCAGGACGAGGAGCGCGTCCATCCTGCACCCCGTTGCTTCCCTGCTGCTATGCCGCAGGCATTCATGGATGCTCTTCACGACGCTTGGCATCTGGAAGCGGGAGCACGGGCGAGTATGGTGCTGGGACCACGTTCCGCATCCCTCTCTGCTGCTTTGGGTACCTAAGACCCCTCCTAGGTTTGGGATGGAGGAGGAAGGACTGAAGGGGATGGGAACGCAGCCATGGGGCACCCACCTCCGCCAGCCAGAAGCTGAGGTCGCTCATGACCAGCTCCAGGATGTCCTCTGCCACCCTCCTGTCGAAGATGCTCGAGTCCTTCATAGCCTCGATGACCACGCAAACGATGTCCGTCCTCTCCCGTGGATAAAGGGAGCCTGCAAACCTCTATGGGAGGAAGGTTGGGAGCATGGGAGCTGCGTTGTCCCTGCCTGGGGAAGCATCCCACCATAGAGTTCAGCAATGGGGGGAGCTCCATTACCATGGTGAGGTCTTGGGGGCTGGTTTCTTCATCCCGTCTGAGCTCTCCCAGTTTATGCTCTGGCTTTGGCCTTTCTGAAGAGCAAGTGGGACACAGGAGAGTCAATGGGATACAGGAGAGTCAGTGGGATACTGGAGAGTCAATGGGATACGGGAGAGTCACTGGGATACTGGAGAGTCAATGGGACACAGGAGAGTCAATGGGATACGGGAGCATCAATGGGATACGAGAAAGTCAATGGGACATAAGAGAGTCAGTGGGATATGGGAGATTCAATGGGATACAGGAGCATCAATGGGATATGGGAGAGTCAATGGGACACAGGAGAGTCAATGGGATATGGGAGAATCAGTGGGACACGGGAGAGTCAATGGGACGCGGGAGAGTCAATGGGATACATGTGAGTCAATGGGTTACAGGAGCATCGATGGGATACCGGAGAGTCAATGGGACACAAGAGAGTCACTGTGATACAGGAGAGTTAATGGGACGCAGGGGAGCCAAAGGGATACAGGAGAGTCAATGGGAGTGGTTGGGGGCAGCCCATCACGGCTTCCGGTACCTTTCTGCCGCAGGAGGTACTGATGGAGGCCGCAAAGAGCATCCAGGGCCAGGGAGCTCGTCCCGTCCTTGGCAAAGCGGAAAAGGAGGAGGTGGCCCAGAAGCTGGCCCAGGAGCGGGGCCGGGAGTTCCTCTGGGGGGATGAGGCTGAAGGGGTTCCTCCAGGTCAGGCGCAGTTTCTGGGGAGGGAGAAAGAACAGGAACAAAAGGTGAAGAACCCAAAGAACAAGGAAGAAAGAAAGGAGAAAGAGAAAGAGGAGGAGAAGGGGAAAGAGCAAGAGAAGGAGAAGGAGCAGGAGGAGAAGGTGAAGGAGGAGAAAGAAGAGAAGGTGAAGGAGGAGAAAGAGAAAGGAGAGAAGGTGAAGGATGAGAAAGAGAAAGAAGGGAAGGAGAAGGTGGAGAAAGAGAAAGAGAAAGAGAAAAAAGAGAAAGAAAGAGAAAGAGAAAGAGAGAAAGAGAAAGGAAGAGAAAGAGAGAGAAAGAAAAAGAGAAAGAGAAAAAGAGAAAGAAAGAGAAAGAGAGAAAGATAGAGAGAAAGAAAAAGAGAAAAAGAAAGAAAGAAAGAAAGAAAGAAAGAAAGAAAGAAAGAAAGAAAGAAAGAAAGAAAGAAAAAGAAGAAAGAAAGAAAGAGAGAGAGAAAGAGAAGGAGGAGGAGGAGACGGAGAGAAAGACAAAGCGAAGAAGGAGAGGGAGAAGAAGGAGATGGAGAAGGAGAAGGAGGAGAAGGAGATGGAGGACAAGAAAGAGAAGGAGGAGGAGAAGGAGAAGGACCAGAAGAAGAACCTGAAGGACAATAGAAGTAGAAAGAAGAATGAAGAAGAAAGAAGAGAGAGAAGAAGGAGAAGGTGAAAGAAGAAGAAGGAAGAGGAAAGAAGAAGGAGCAGAAGAACCTGAAGGATAATGAAAGAAGAAAGGAAAAGGAGAAGGAGAAGAAGAAAGGAGCAGCAGCAGGAGCAGGGGGCAGGAGCAGGAGCAGAGGCAGGAGCAGGGGCAGGAGAAGGAGCAGGGGCAGGGGCAGGAGCAGGAGCAGGAGGAGGAGCAGGAGGAGGAGCAGGAGCAGGGGCAGGGGCAGGAGCAGAAGCAGGAGCAGGAGAAGGAGCAGGAGAAGGAGGAAGAGGAGGAGCAGGAGCAGGGGCAGGAGCAGGAGGAGGAGCAGGAGCAGGAGAAGGAGGAAGAGGAGGAGCAGGGGCAGGAGCAGGAGCAGGCAGACCCAGGATGCTCTGCAGGTCCCTATCTCCCTGTGCAGAGGTCGCTGCCGCCCACCCTGGTCCTGCCGGGTCCTTACCCTCCGCGTGCGGTGGTGCCGCAGCAGCTGGGTCATGGCCACGATCCTGCCCAGGGCCCTCTCCCTCACGACGGGGCTGGGGGAGCCACTGAAGTGCAGCAGAAGCTGGGCAGGGGGAGAAGGCGCGGGTGAGCCCCGGAGCTGCGGCAGGGGCTGGACCCTCCCCGGTTCCAGTGCAGCTCCCACTGAGCATCACCGCGGGGTGGGCAGGGATGGAGGCAGTGGCACGGGAAGGGGTGCAGGGGGTGAGGGCTTGGTCCCCTCACTGTGGGGGATGCCTCGGCCGCAAGGACCAAGGCACGGCCCCGCTTCCAGGGCTGGGCTGGGCTGGAGCTGGCGGGGAAAATCAGTGCCTCAGCGCTGCCCCTGCCCTGGGGCTGCAGGGGCTTTGGGTCCTTTCCAGCCCAACCCGCTCTGTGCTCCTAGGGCTGCACGGTACGTGTAAACACATGTGAACAGGAATAGAGCCGTGGAGCTAAACATGAATAGGAATAGAGCCACAGAGCTAAATAAGTATAGGGTGGGTCTACATGTCATAGAAATACAACTGTAATTCTAAATATAGATATATAAATATTAATATAAATATAAACATACTTATAAATATAGACATATAAAATATAAATATAGATAACAATATAGATATAAATACTAATATTAAAACATATAAATTTAAATAAGGATAGGTATAGATATAAATATAGATGTAGATGTTAATATACATAGAATTAAAATATTAATATAAAAATAAAAAATTAATATAGATTTCTACCTATAAGTAATATTAATATCAGTAGTAATATAGTAATATTAATATAGCTATAGATTTAACTATTAGTATTAATATTCAACTTTATTGCTATTTATACTCTAATAATAATAGTTATAACTATCGATAAAGAAATAGATATGAATATAGATATATATATCTACGTAGATATAAATATATATATCTAAATATAAATAGACACAAATATATATGCATACATACATTTATATACAAATACATATGCATATATACATATATACACACATATACATATATACATATATCTACATATATATGTACATATAAACACATATCTACAAATACCTACACATTTATACATATATCAATATGTATACATATGTACACATATATACACATCCATATATATATATATATATATACTTGTATCTATAACAGACAAGTTCCTCCTCCAAAGACCTCTTTATGCACCAGTTCAGGGCAAGGGAACCAGTCCATGGGCCCCAGCAGCCTGGTCCCAGCCCATGATACCAGGAGGCAGCAAGGACCCCATCCCAGGGGGGCTCAGCCTCCTGATGTGGGGTCCCTGCCCTGAGCTCTGCGGGCAGCGGCCACCACCACCTGCAGCCCCCATGCTCCAGGAGGGCCTTGGGTTACCCAGGGGAGGGGGGCTCCATGGCTCTGGGGGGGACCCATGGGTGAGGAGCAGCCCCTGTGAACCCCGCTCTGCACAGGCCAGACCTGCAGGATGCTCTGCAGCTCCTCACCGCCCCTGGGGTCAGGAGAGTTGAGCACCAGACTTTGGAGCATGTTATCCATGGACTGCAGTGCCTGCAGGGACAGAACGGAGCCCTTTGGGTACCAAGAGAGCTTCAACCATGGGCATCCTGCAGCCCCAGCGCTCCAAAAGGAGCTGCTGGCTCCTGGAGCGCCTTACGTGGACGTAGTAGTAGGTATCCAGGTCTGAAAACTCCTCTTTTGGTGGCAGGAAGAAAACGCTCTTGCAGCAGGTCTCTAAGAGGCATCTCCCTTGGTCCACAAGCCCTGTCTGCACTGAGCTGCAAAGGAAGAAGGCTCCTGTTGGATGCTGGTGATGGGAGCAGTGGGGTCCCCAGGAGGGATGTGCAGTTCGTACCTCATTTCCGCTATCGCATCCATGGCGAGATGCCGCACCTCCGTGTGCAGCTGGTCCGTGGGCTGCTCTTGGAGCAGAGTCTATAGAGCAGAATGGGGATAAGGGACCTGGGAGTCCACCAATGCTGCCCTCACCGGGTGCTGGAGGCCTTTGCCCCATAGCATCATCACGGGGATCCATTCACCTGAATGGTCTCTGCGATGTGGTTCTTGTGGCAGAAGACATCCAGGCCCTGCTGCAAGCGGCAGAACCTGGCGGTGCTCAGCAGGGAGCAAACGCTCTCAAGGAATCCAACCTTTTCATGCTCAGACTGGAAACCAGTGGGGATGAAGGCACAAACAGGGCATATGAGAGGGGACAGGGGTACCGGAGCGCTAGCAGTGAAGGCAGCACCCAACAGCACCCATCAGCATCACAATGGCCTTGCTCACCGTGGCTGGGATGTTGACAAAGGCCTCAATGCGCTGCACGTCATCCTGCTCCAGTGTGTACACGGGTAACCAGCTGGCATCTAATGGAGGAAGAGGGGAGGTTTGGAGAGCAGAGGAAGATCTGACCCCCGCCAGCATCCAAGGAAAGTGGTGCTGGTCATAAAGTCATGGAATCATAGAATGGGTTGGGTTGGAAAGGACCCGGAGATCATCCATTGGGTTTTCCAACCCAACCCATTCTATGCCGCTATGATCCAATGTCACCAAGGGTGTGTCCAACCTGTCCGTGGATGGAGCATGCACCCTGTGCCAGCGCCTCACCCCCTCCATAGGGCACAGCTTCCTTCTATCCAAGTGGAACTTCCCCTGTTCCAGTCTGAACCCATCTCCCCTTGTCCTGCTCCCAAACCAACACTCACCAGTCCTCAATGGCACGACCAGGGATTCCTCACAGGACTCCAGTGAAGAGATGCTCCCCTCAGGAGCCTCATCCCTCTCCCAAGCCTGCCGGGAAGATCTGGGGGCTCCCTCCATTATCCCGTGGGATGCAGGAAAGGGATCAGGGTAGCGAAGGGGAAAGCTTGGACCAAACGCAACAGGGCTTGAGCTCAGAAGCAGCCCAACGGCTCCTTCCTCCTGCTCTTTCCTGTCACTGTCTGCTCCCCTGACCAAAGCGCTCAAGTAGGGTGAGACAAATGAGGTCACAAAGGGCCCTGTTTAGACCCGTTGCCATGGTGACCCGGCTGGGTTCTAGACTGAAGCTGTGGGAGAACCTGCTGCAGGGCCATGAGCTGGGGCTGTCACCCAAAGCAGCATCCCTGCACCCCAACATGCTGCGTGTGGGGACCCTTCCTTATGGGGCTCAATAAAGATGGGGTTTGGGGTCACTTAAGGGTACCAGCAGTGTTGGGAGGGATGAAGATGCCTGTGGTTGATTGTGTTTTGGGGTACTATGCAGTATTGGGGTGGTTTAGGGCTACCATGGGGATTGGAAGGGATGGAGATGCCTGGGGTTGGTTGGCTTTTGAGGTACCATGTGGTTTTGGAGTGGCTTACGGCTACTGGGATGGGTGGAGATGGCTGGGGCAGGGTGGGTTTCTGGGTACCAAACAGGTTATGGGATGCTTTAAGGGCACCAGGGCTACTGGGGGAGTGGGAATGTTGGGAGTGATGCAGATGCCTGGGACTGAGGTGAACCAAAACCCTCACGTGAAGACACGGAAGCTGTGGGTCTGGGGAAGTGGCAGAGCTGCAGGGTGGGCATCAGGCCCCGTATGTCTGTGCTGGCCATAGAGGGTGTTGCACCAGCAGAGCTGCTGCAGGTGATGGAAACCCCTTGAAGGAAGCTGCTGAGAGACAGGCTGAGAACGTTGGGGCTGGAGAAGAGACCTCCGAGCAGCTTCCAGTGTGTGAAGAGGGGTTACAAGGATGCTGGAGAGGGACTTTCCTTCAGTTGGTTCTGAAATGTTCATTACCTTGAAGAACCAGCCTCATCTTGCTCTCAACAGAAGAGGTCCCAATCTACAGCTAGCAATGAAGCGTGGTTTTGATTTACAGCTTACGATTCTCCACTTTGAGCCTCATAGGGTGCACATAGATCCCATAAGCCTCATCTCCTATTAGTTTCCCATCTGTAATGCTGAAACCCCATTGTGAAGAGCAGCATTGAACCGTTGAAACCCTCGTAGGGTCCAAACACAAATCATTCTATTACAAACATCTTCTTTAATCATGTCCAATTGAACAGTCGAGAGTCCCAGTCCAGTTCCTCACAGCAATCAGTCAAACCATGGACAGTCCAGGCTCACTGCAGTTCAGTCACTCACAAGGGGATGGGGTGGAATGGGATGGTAGGGGATGGGGTTGGGATGGAATGGGGTGGGATTTGATGCGGTGAGGTGTGATGCAATGATGAGATGCAATGGATGGGATGCAATGGGATGTGATGAGATGATAAGAGGAAAGAGATAAGAGATAGGAGATAAATAAGAGAGAAAGAAAAGAAAGGGGAAGAGAAGAAGAGAAGGGAAGAGAAGAGAAAAGAGAAGAGAAGAGAAGAGAAGAGAAGAGAAGAGAAGAGAAGAGAAGAGAAGAGAAGAGAAGAGAAGAGAAGAAAGGAGATGAGGAGGATGAAATGAAATTCAGTGATATTACTGCAAATGGACATGAAATGAAATGAAATGAAATGAAATGAAATGAAATGAAATGAAATTAAATTAAATTAAATTAAATGAAATAAAATTATATGATATAACATGATACTAAATGGTGTATTTTTGGAGAGGAAACCAGACGAGATGATATGAGGTGATACGAGATTCAATGAGTTGAGAGGACTTAAGATGAGATGTGATGCAATTCGATGAGATACCATGAAATGAGATAAGAACAGATGCGATGCGAAGGGATGAAATGAGAGGAGAAGAGAGAAGGGAGAAGAGAGAAGAGGAGAGGAGAGGAGAGGAGAGGAGAGGAGAGGAGAGGAGAGGAGAGGAGAAGGATGAAACGAAATAAATGAAATGAAATTAAATTAAATTAAATGACCAAATGGAAATTAAATGAAATTATATGATACAATGATACAAAATTATGCATTTTTAGAGAGGAGAAAAGAGAAGCCGGATGAGATGAAATGGGATGAGATGGGATGAGAGGAGTTTAGAGGAATTGAGATGATACGAGATGAAATTAGAAGGGAGATGAACTGACATGAACTGATATGATGCTATAACATAACATGATTTGATATAGTGTGAAATGACATGATGTGAATGGAAATGAAATGGAAATTAAATTAAAAAAATGAAATTGTATGAAATCAAAGTAAATTCTGATATAATGTAAAATGATATGACATGAAAGGGAAATGAAATGAAATAAAGTTATATGATATGATATGGTATGATATGATAGATATGATATATGATATACTGTATGGTATGGTATTACATGATATGATATTTTTGGAGAGGAGGAGAGAAACTGACGAGGAGGAAAATGAAATCAAATGCAATTAAATGGAAATGTAATGAAATTATATGATATGATATGATGATATAACACAATGTAAGCTGTTATAACATGATAAACATTATATGTTATATGATATGATACAAGATATGCTTTAAGATGAGGAGGATGAAATGAAGTTAGAAGAAATGACATAAAATGGACATGAAATGAAATTAAATTAAATATACTCAAATTATATCATGAGGTATGGTATGGCACAGTACGGTATGGCATGGTATGCATGATATGCTATGATGGAGAAGATATGCTATGATATGCTTTGATAAGGTATGATATGCTATGATATGTTATAATATGATATATGATATGATATGGCATAGCATAGTGTGGTATGACATGATAAGATATGATAGATCATGATAAAATATTATGATAAAATATGCTATGCTATAAGATACAATACAATACGATATAATAGGACATAATATTTCTGGAGAGGAGAGAAAATGAGGATGAAATGAAAGTAAATGCAATTAAATGGAAATGAAATTATATATTATGATATAATGATATAAGATGACATAACATGATATAACATGATAAAACATAACATGTTATAGGATATGACACAAGATATGCTATGCTATGCTATGCTTTGATATGCTATGATATGGTTTGATATGGTATGAGACGCTATGAGATGCTATAACATGCTATATGATATAATATCATATTCTACAGCATATGGAGAGGGGTGGAGAGGTGAGGAAAGCAGAGGAGAGGAGGGGAGAGGAGGGGAGGGGAGAGGAGATGAAAGGTGAGATGGATAGGGATGGGATGAAACGGGATGCGATGGGATGGGATAGGATGCTATGAAATGAGATATCACGAGATGACATGAGATGAGATGATGGTATGAGATGAGATGCAATGAGATAAGATGAGATGCGATGCAGTGAGATGTGATGTGCTGGTATGAGATGAGATGAGATGAGATGAGATGAGATGAGATGAGATGAGATGAGATGAGATGAGATACAATGGGATGAGAGGAGAGGCGATGGGACGAGATGAGATGAGATGAGATGCAATGAGATTAGACAAGATGCGATGAGATCAGATGCAATGATGATGAGATGAGATGAGATGAGATGAGATGAGATGAGATGAGATGAGGTGAGATGAAATGTGATGAGATACAATGAGATGAGATGAGAGGCGATGAGACGAGATGAGATGAGATGCAATGAGATTTGATAAGATGCGATGAGATCAGACGCAATGATGATGAGATGAGATGAGATGAGATGAGATGAGATGAGATGAGATGAGATGAGATGAGATGAGATGAGAGGAGATGACATGAGAGGCGATAAGATGCAATGGGACACTGCAATGTGATTTGATGAGATGAGACGAGATGAGATGTGATGAGAAGAGAAGAGATGAGATGATAAGAGATAGAATCATAGAATCATAGAATAGTTAGGGTTGGAAAGGACCTCAAGATCATCTAGTTCCAACCCCCCTGCCATGGGCAGGGACACCTCACACTAAACCATCTCACCCAAGGTTTCGTCCAACCTGGACTTGAACACCGCCAGGGATGGAGCACTCACAACCTCCCTGGGCAACCCATTCCAGTGCCTCACCACCCTAACAGGAAAGAATTTCCTCCTTATATCCAATCTAAACTTCCCCTGTTTAAGTTTTAACCCGTTACCCCTTGTCCTGTCACTACAGTCCCTGACAAAGAGTCCCTCCCCAGCATCACTATAGGCCCCCTTCAGATACTGGAAGGCTGCTATCAGGTCTCCACGCAGCCTTCTCTGCTCCAGGCTGAACAGCCCCAACTTCCTCAGCCTGTCTTCATACGGGAGGTGCTCCAGTCCCTGATCACCCTCGTGGCCTCCTCTGGACTTGTTCCAGCAGTTCCATGTCCTTTTTATGTTGAGGACACCAGAACTGCACACAATCCTCCAGGTGAGGTCTCACAAGAGCAGAGTAGAGGGGCAGGATCACCTCCTTTGACCTGCTGGTCACGCTCCTTTTGATGCAGCCCAGGATACGGTTGGCTTTCTGGGCTGCGAGCGCACACTGCAGCCGGCTCATGTTCATTTTCTCATCGACCAGCACCCCCAAGTCCTTCTCTGCAGGGCCGCTCTGAATCTCTTCTTTGCCCAGTCTGTAGCCGTGCCTGGGAATGCTCCGACCCAGGTGTAGGACCCTGCACTTGTCGTGGTTGAACTTCATGAGGTTGGCATCAGCCCACCTCACAAGCGTCCCTCTGGATGGCATCCCTTCCCTCCAGCGTATCAACCGGACCACACAGCTTGGTGTCATCGGCAAACTTGCTGAGGGCACACTCAATCCCACTGTCCGTGTCAGCGACGAAGATGTTAAACAAGACCGGTCCCAACACCGATCCCTGAGGGACACCACTCGTTACCGGTCTCCAGCCGGACATGGAGCCATTGACCACAACTCTTTGCATGTGGCCGTGCAGCCAGTCCTTTATCCACTGACTGGTCCATCCATCAAATTGATATCTCTCCAATTCAGAGAGAAGGATGTCGTGTGGAAGAGTGTCAAACGCTTTGCACAAGTCCAGGTAGATGACATCAACTGCTTTACCCTTATCCATCAATTCTGTAGCCCCATCGTAGAAGGCCACCAAATTGGTCAGGCAAGATTTCCCCCTAGTGAAGCCATGCTGGCTGTCACCAGGCACCTTGTTGTTTTTCATGTGCCTTAGCATGCCTGCCAGGAGAATGTGCTCCAAGATTTTGCCAGGCACAGAGGTGACACTGACTGGTCTGTAACTCCCCAGGTCATCCATTTTCCCCTTCTTGAAAATGGGGGTTATATTTCCCTTTTTCCAGTCGTCGGGAACTTCACCTGACTGCCACGATTTTTCAAATATGATGGCCAGTGGATTAGCAACTTCATTCGCCAGCTCCTTCAGAACCTTCAGTCATTCAGAACCTCAGCCTTCTCCAAATCCTGTGTAGCCGGTTCTCCCGAAAGCTTCCTCATGGGGCCTATTTTGTCCCTAGTCTGTTTTTTGTTTGCTACGTACCTGTAGAATCCCTTCCTGTTATCCTTAACATCCCTGGCTATGTTTAATTCTAACTGGGCCTTAGCCTTCCTAACCTGGTCCCTAGCTTCCCGGACAACATCCCTGTACTCTACCCAGGCTGCCTGTCCTTGCTTCCATTTTATATTAGCCTCTTTTTTCCTTTGAATTTTCCTCAGCTGCTCCTTATCCATCCAAGGAGGTCTCCTGGCCCTTTTGCTGCGCTTCCTTCTAGTTGGGATGCAGCACTCCTGAGCTTGTAGCAGGTGATCCTTGAATATCAACCAAGAGCCTTGGGCCCCCCTGCCCTCCAGGGCTATATCCCATGGAACCTTACTAAGCAGGCTCCTGAAGAGGACAAAGTCTGCTCTTTTGAAGTGGGCAGTGAGCTTGCTGCACAGTCTTCTCACTGTCCTGGGGATCTCAAATTCGACCATCTCGTGTTCGCTGCATCCAAGGCTGCCCTGGAGTACCACATTCTCAACAATCTCTTCCCTGCTGGTGAGCCCAAGGTGAGGCATGGCACCTCTCCTTGTCAGCTCCTCTATTACTTGCAGAAGTGTCGTTGTTTAAACAAAGTCAGCCATAAATCAAGCAATCGCTCTCCCACTTCCCCCCACTCTTGCCCTCCCCCTACTCCTGGAGGGATGGAGAGGCGAATCAAAATGAATGCAACTCCCACAGGTTGAGATGAGAATAGTTTAGTAACTAAGGCATCACACAAATCACTACTGCTACCACCAATAGTAACAATGATAAAGGAAAGAACAAGGGGAAAGAATACAACACCTCAACACCAGCCAACCAATAACTCGCCCCAACCCACCCAGCCGAGCACCCACCAATACCTCGTCGAACCCCACAGTGCCCTAGCCCTTCCGGGTAACTTCCCGTTACATCCTGGGCATGACGTGCTGTGGTACGGAATACCTCTTTGGTCAGTTTGGGTCAGGTGTCCTGTCCCTGCTTCCTCCTGGCTTTCCCTCTTCCCTGGCAGAGCATGAGGCTCAGAAAGTCCTTGGGCAGACCAAACATTTGTGTTGTCAGCTCTGTTCCCAGGCCAAAAGTCAAAACACAGCACTGCACCAGCTACTAAGAAGGAGAAAACTGACTGCTACTGCTGAACCCAGGACAAGAAGAAAGTAATCTTCCACACAACCGAGGAACCTCCTGGACTGCTTCTGCTGGGCAGTACCGTCGTTCCAACAGATGTCAGGGTGGTTGAAGTCCCCATGAGATGCGATGACGTGACATGATATGACATGACATTACATGACATGAGATGTGATACGATGGGATGAGAGGTGATGAGATTCGATGAGATGAGATGCGATCCAATGCAATGAAATGAGATGCGATGAGATGCAATGGGATGAAATGTGATGATGAGACGAGATGAGATGGGATGCGATGTGATGATATGAAATAAGATGAGGTGAGATACAATGGCATGCGATGTGATGCGATGAGATGCGATGGGATGCGATGTGATGAGATGCCATGCAACGAGATGCAATGCGATGCAATGAGATGAGATGAGACAAGGTGAGATGCGATGAGACAAGATGAGACGAGACGAGATGTGACGAGACGCCATGCAATGAAATGAAATGCGATTCAATCCAATGACGTGAGATGAGATGCAATGCCATGAGATGCGTTGAGATGCGACGAGATGCGATGCGATGCGATGAGATGAGATGCAATGAGATGAGATGAGAGGTGATAAGATGCAATGGGATGCGATACGATGAGATGAATTGAGATGAGATGCGATGAGATGCAATGAGATGAGACACGATGCAATGAGATGCGATGAGAGCAGGTGATAGGAGAGGAGAGGAGAGGAGAGGAGAGGGGAGGAGAGGAGAGGAGAGGAGATCCAATGTGATGAGATGAGAACCAATGAGATGCGATGAGATGAGAGGAGAGGAGATTACATGAGAGGTGATAAGATGCAATGGGATGCGATTCAATGATATTCAGTGAGATGAGATGCAGTGAGATGAGATAAAATTGCATGTGATGCAATGAGATGAGTTGAGGTGCAATGAGATCAGATGTGATGATATGAGATGACATGAGACGAGATGAGATGCAATACAATGAGATGCAATGCAATGATGAGATGAGATGCGAGGAGAAGCAATGAGATGAGATGCAATGTGATGTGATGTGATGTGATGCGATGCAATGGGATGCAATGCGATGCAATGGGATGCAATGCGATGATGAGATGAAATGGGATGGGATGGGATGCATTGTGATGATATGAAATGAGATGAGATACAATGGCATGCGCTACAATGCGATGAGATGAGATAACGTGACAAGATGCGATGAGATGAGATACAATGGGATGCGATGTTATGCGATATGATGAGATGCCATGCAGTGAGATGCAACGCGATGTGATGCAATGAGATGAGATGAGACGAGGTGAGATGCCATGAGATGCCATGCAATGAAATACAATGCGATTCAATCCGATGACATGAGATGAGGTGCTATGAGATGAGATGAGTTGAGAAGCAATGAGATGAGATGGGATGTGATGCGATGAGATAAGATACAATGAGATGCGATGTGATGCGATGTGATGAGATGCCATGCAATGAGATGCAATGCAATGCTATGCAATGAGATGAAGTGAGACGAGACGAGGAGATATGTGATGGGACGAGATAAGATGAGAGGAGATGACATGAGAGGAGATGACATGAGAGGCGATAAGATGCAATGGGATGTGATGCGATGCAATGAGATGAGACGAGACGAAGTGAGATGCAATGAGATGAGATGAGATGAGATGAGATGAGATGATGGTATGAGATAAGATGCAATGAGATAAGATGAGTTGAGATGCAGTGAGATGTGATGAGCTGGTATGAGATGAGATGAGATGAGATGAGATGATGAGATGAGATGTGATGAGAGGAGATGAGAGGAGATGACATGAGAGGCGATAAGATGCAATGGGACACTGCAGTGCGATTTGATGAGATGAGATGAGATGTGATGATAAGAGATAGAATCATAGAATAGTTAGGGTTGGAAAGGACCTCAAGATCATCTAGTTCCAACCCCCCTGCCATGGGCAGGGACACCTCACACTAAACCATCTCACCCAAGGCTTCGTCCAACCTGGACTTGAACACCGCCAGGGATGGAGCATTCACAACCTCCTGGGCAACCCATTCCAGTGCCTCACCACCCTAACAGGAAAGAATTTCCTTCTTATATCCAATGTAAACTTCCCCTGTTTAAGTTTTAACCCGTTACCCCTTGTCCTGTCACTACAGTCCCTGACAAAGAGTCCCTCCCCAGCATCACTATAGGCCCCCTTCAGATACTGGAAGGCTGCTCTGAGGTCCCCACGCAGCCACCTCTGCTCCAGGCTGAACAGCCCCAACTTCCTCAGCCTGTCTTCATACGGGAGGTGCTCCAGCCCCTGATCATCCTCGTGGCCTCCTCTGGACTTGTTCCAGCAGTTCCATGTCCTCTTTATGTTGAGGACACCAGAACTGCACACAATGCTCCAGGTGAGGTCTCATAAGAGCAGAGTAGAGGGGCAGGATCACCTCCTTCGACCTGCTGGTCACGCTCCTTTTGATGCAGCCCAGGATACGGTTGGCTTTCTGGGCTGCGAGCGCACACTGCAGCCGGCTCATGTTCATTTTCTCATCGACCAGCACCCCCAAGTCCTTCTCTGCATGGCCGCTCTGAATCTCTTCTTTGCCCAGTCTGTAGCCGTGCCTGGGAATGCTCCGACCCAGGTGTAGGACCCTGCACTTGTCGTGGTTGAACTTCATGAGGTTGGCATCAGCCCACCTCACAAGCGTCCCTCTGGATGGCATCCCTTCCCTCCAGCGTATCAACCGGACCACACAGCTTGGTGTCATCGGCAAACTTGCTGAGGGCACACTCAATCCCACTGTCCGTGTCAGTGACGAAGATGTTAAACAAGACCGGTCCCAACACCGATCCCTGAGGGACACCACTCGTTACCGGTCTCCAGCCGGACATGGAGCCATTGACCGCAACTCTTTGTGTGCGGCCGTCCAGCCAGTCCTTTATCCACTGACTGGTCCATCCATCAAATTGATATCTCTCCAATTCAGAGAGAAGGATGTGGTGTGGGACAGTGTCGAATGCTTTGCACAAGTCCAGGTAGATGACATTAACTGCTTTACCCTTATCCATCAATTCTGTAGCCCCATCATAGAAGGCCACGAGATTGGTCAGGCAGGATTTCCCCCTAGTGAAGCCATGCTGGCTGTCACCAAGAGCCTTGTTGTTCTTCATGTGCCTTAGCATGTTGTCCAGGAGAATGTGCTCCAAGATTTTACCAGGCACAGAGGTGAGACTGACTGGTCTGTAACTCCCCGGGTCTTCCATTTTGCCCTTCTTGAAAATGGGGGTTATATTTCCCTTTTTCCAGTCGTCGGGAACTTCACCTGACTGCCATGATTTTTCAAATATGATGCCCAGTGTCTTAGCAACTTCATTCGCCAGCTCCTTCAGGACCCGCGGATGGATTCCATCAGGTCCCATGGACTTGTGCACGTTCAGATTTTTAAGATGGTATCAAACCAGATCCTGTCCTACAGTGGGTCCAAGGTCTTCATTCTCACAGTCCCTGCATCTACTTTCTATGTCCTGGGTGGTGCAGTCAGAGCCTTTGCCAGTGAGGACCGAGGCAAAGAAGTCATTCAGAACCTCAGCCTTCTCCAAATCCTGCGTAGCCGGTTCTCCCGAAAGCTTCCTCAGGGGGCCTATTTTGTCCCTAGTCTGTTTTTTGTTTGCTACGTACCTGTAGAATCCCTTCCTGTTATCCTTAACATCCCTGGCTATGTTTAATTCTAACTGGGTGTCCTGGTTTGAGCAGCAGCAGTCAGTTTTCTCCTTCTTAAGAGCTAGCACTGTGCTGTGTTTTGATCTTTTGGCCTGGGAACAGTGCTGATAACGCCGATGTTTTCAGTTGCTGCTCGAATGTTTGGTCTGGCCAAGGACTTTGGGAGCCTCATGCTCTGCCAGGGAGGAGGGGAGGCCGGGAGGAAGCAGAGACAGGACACCTGACCCAAACTAGCCAAAGAGGTATTCCATACCACAGCACGTCATGCCCAGGATGTAACTTAGAGTGACCCGGAAGGGATAGAGGAACTGCAGGGTTGGAGGAGGTATCGGTCGGTGCTTGGCTGGGGGGAGTGGGGTGAGTTATTTGTCGGCTGGTGTTGAGGTGTTGTATTCTTTCCTCTTGTTATTTCCTTTAGCACTATTATTATTGGTGGTAGCAGCAGTGATTTGTGTTATACCTTAGTTACTGGGCTGTTCTTATCTCAACCCGTGGGAGTTGCATTCTTTTTGATTCTCCTCTCCGTCCCTCCAGAAGCAGGGGGAAAGCAAGAAGGGGGGGAGTGAGTAAAAGAGGTTTGTGGTTGGGTTTAAACCACGACAGTTCTTTTTGGCGCCCAACGTGGCTCTTGAAGGGTTGAGATAACGACGGAGATGATCAGATTAATAGTCATCACAGTGCTGATTTATTGGCTCTCAAAGTTGTTTCTCTTGCTCTCAGAGCTTCAGAATGTAGTACATTACTTAGAGCCGGTATTCCCTGTGTTAGTGTTTATCAAGTGTGGGGCTTGGCCTAAGGTTTTTGTTTCACTGTACTTTATGGCAATGGCTTGTAATATGAGTAGGCTCCAGCAGCAGGGAGAGATGGATGTGGCCGTGGACTTGTACCTGGCCGTCCCGCTGCTCTTCACCGCTCTGGCCCTTGTCCTCGCCTCCGTCTTTGTGAGGCTGCCGGGAGCCGAGGGGGAGCGGCCCCGGGAGCCGGCGGCGGCCGAAGCGGCCCGGGAGAGTGGCCCCGGGGACCAGGCGGCGGCGGGAGCGGGGCCCGAGGCCAGGAGGAAGGCGGCTGCTGAGCAGCGGGAGGAGGCGGCGGAGGGGCCGAGCCCCGCGGAGGAGCCGAGCCCCGCGGAGGAGCCGAGCCCCGCGGAGGAGCCGAGCCTCGTGGCGGCCGAGAGCGTCCCCCGGCAGCCGCCCGCCGAGCCCCAGAAGGATGCAGGAGCCCAGGCAGCATTTCCCAGCAGGGCAGAGGAGGAAGAGCTGCACCCAGGGAAAGAGAAGCAGGTGGTGGGAGAGCCGGCAGGCACGGCAGCTACACCAGCCCCAGGGACAAGTACAGCAGCGTCATTGGAGAGTTCTGAAGGGTTCAAATGGCCTTTGGGTACCCTTGGGACCTGCCTGCTGATAGTGATGGGGATCAGCATGGTGGCACACACACAGAGCGTGTTCTACCCACGACCATTTTGTCTGATCTCAGAAGTCAAGCAGAGTCGGGTTTCCTTCTTGTCTGTGGTTAGACCACAATATGGAAGGAACAAGAGATCTTCCCCAAGGCTGGGCAGCCGTGAGTGGCAGAGTGTGTGGGACAGTATGAGCCAGTATCTGGTCCACTGGGCCCCTCCAGTGCTTTGGAAGCGTCGGAGATGGAAGGCAGCTGTATGGAGTCCCCAGCAACAAGCTGCAGAAACTGCTGAAGGGGACAGTGAATTATTTTAAACCTGGTGGTCCCATGACACTTCAGGCCATCAGGGTAGAGATACGACATAGAGATGGACTCATGATCGAGGGGTGGACTTAGCAATGGACACTATTGCCCAGGTGATTCACGAGTGTGTACACTGCACACAGCCTCTCCTGCTCTGAGAGACTGTAGCAAGAGATGGAGCCTGACATCATGGACCAGATGGACTCAGCAGCTTTATAGGCCCATGCACTAAGAAATGATGTTTTTCTCTGTGTATATGTAGATGTATATATATATGTAAGAGTGATGGCATAGTGAAGATGTGGGATCTGAGCATGACGTGAATGGTATGGAATAAGGGGTGGATAATGTCCTGGTTTGAGCAGCAGCAGTCAGTTTTCTCCTTCTTAAGAGCTAGTACAGTGCTGTGTTTTGATCTTTTGGCCTGGGAACAGTGCTGATAACGCCGATGTTTTCAGTTGCTGCTCGAATGTTTGGTCTGGCCAAGGACTTTGGGAGCCTCATGCTCTGCCAGGGAGGAGGGGAGGCTGGGAGGAAGCAGAGACAGGACACCTGACCCAAACTAGCCAAAGAGGTATTCCATACCACAGCACGTCATGCCCAGGATGTAACTTAGAGTGACCCGGAAGGGGTAGAGGAACTGCAGGGTTGGAGGAGGTATCGGTCGGTGCTTGGCTGGGGGGAGTGGGGTGAGTTATTGGTTGGCTGGTGTTGAGGTGTTGTATTCTTTCCTCTTGTTATTTCCTTTAGCACTATTATTATTGGTGGTAGCAGCAGTGATTTGTGTTATACCTTAGTTACTGGGCTGTTCTTATCTCAACCTGGGGGAGTTTCATTCTTTTTGATTCTCCTCTCCGTCCCTCCAGAAGCAGGGGGAAAGCAAGAAGGGGGGGAGTGAGTAAAAGAGGTTTGTGGTTGGGTTTAAACCACGACACTGGGCCTTTGCCTTCCTAACCTGGTCCCTAGCTTCCCGGGCAACATCCCTGTACTCTACCCAGGCCACCTGTCCTTGCTTCCATTTTATATTAGCCTCTTTTTTCCTTTGAATTTTCCTCAGCAGCTCCTTATCCATCCAAGGAGGTCTCCTGGCCCTTTTGCTTCCCTTCTAGTTGGGATGCAGCACTCCTGAGCTTGTAGCAGGTGATCCTTGAATATCAACCAAGAGCCTTGGGCCCCCCTGCCCTCCAGGGCTATATCCCATGGAACCTTACTAAGCAGGCTCCTGAAGAGGACAAAGTCTGCTCTTTTGAAGTCCAGGGCAGTGAGCTTGCTACACGCTCTTCTCACTGTCCTGGGGATCTCAAATTTGACCATCTCGTGATCGCTGCATCCAAGGTTGCCCTGGAGTACCACATTCTCAACAATCTCTTCCCTCTCCCAGGGCTCTGTAGTCTTTCTTTATGGTCCCCAGTCTACTACTACCTATATCCCTAGCACCCGCATGGACCACCAGGAGCGGGTAATAGTCCGTGGAACTTACTAGAGCAGGTAGCCTCTCTGTAACATCCCTGATCCATGCCCCTGGTAGGCAGCACACCTCCCTCGAGACGGGGTCAGGCCGACAGACAAGTGCTTCTGTCCCTTTCAAAGTAGAGTCTTCTATTACTATGACCCTCTGCTTTTTCTTTGTAGCGCCAGTAGAGATCTTTACCCGTGCATAATCCGGCTGTTTGTGGTGCAAGTAAGTTTACTCGTTAGTCTCCTGCAGGACAGCAAAGCGGTTCTGCGTGGGGACAACAGATTTAGGAGGAAGCTCCTTGCTTTTAATTGTCCTCTTCCTCCTTCTTTTCTTATTTTTCTTTGTCACCAATTCCCAATTTCCCGGGTTGGTGGCCTCCTTTCCTTCATGAGCTGGAGGGGAAGCTTGAGGCCCCCGCACAGTATGGGGCTGGAGCAAGCGCCCCTGCTTCCTCTCAGGTACCCTGACATCTTGAAGCCCGCTAATAGCATTCCGCAGCTCAGCCGCCTGCTGCAGGAGGGCCTCCATCAGGGAGCACCGAGCGCAGCCCTGCCCATCGTGCTCCTTTCCCTCACAAGACCAGTGCAGGCACCCTCTATGCTCCGAGCTCTGCACTGCAGCCTCCCCTGACATCTGCTCTGTCTGGGTGTCTACGCTGGCCACCGCCGGGACAGGCAGAGCAGAGCTCCTAGAGCGGGCGCTGGCCATACGATGGGTGCTCGCCATCCCGCTCACCTGCCCGCGCAAACTGCCTCGTCCCGCCTCGTCCTGCTCTGTCATCTCCTCTCATCTCCCCTCATCTCATCTCATCTCATCTCATCTCATCTCATCTCATCTCATCTCATCGCTTCTCATCGCATTTCTTCTCATCGAATCGCATCTTACAGCATCTTATCACACCTCGTCTCTTGTCATTGGATCGCATCACATTGCATCTCATTGCATGGCATCTCATCTCATCTCATCTCATCTCATCTCATCTCATCTCATCTCATTGCATCTCACTTCGTCTCGTCTCATCTCATTGCATCGCATCACATCCCATTGCATCTTATCGCCTCTCATGTCATCTCCTCTCATGTCATCTCCTCTCATCTTATCTCGTCCCATCACATATCTCCTCGTCTCGTCTCATCTCATCTCATTGCATAGCATTGCATTGCATCTCATTGCATGGCATCTCATCACATCGCATCACATCGCATCTCATTGTATCTTATCTCATCGCATCACATCCCATCTCATCTCATTGCTTCTCATCTCATCTCATCTCATCGCACCTCATCTCATGTCATTGGATTGAATCGCATTGTATCTCATTGCATGGCATCTCACCTCGTCTCATCTCATCTCATTGCATCACATCGCATTGCATCTCATTGCATGGCATCTCATCATATTGCATAACATCGCATCCCATTGTATCTCATCTCATCGCATCTTGTCACGTTATCTCATCTCATCGCATTGTAGCGCATGCCATTGTATCTCATCTCATTTCATATCATCACAATGCATCCCATCCCATCCCATTTCATCTCATCATCGCATTGCATCCCATTGCATCGCATTGCATCCCATTGCATCGCATCACATCACATCACATTGCATCTCATCTCATTGCTTCTCCTCGCATCTCATCTCATCACTGCATTGCATCTCATTGTATTGCATCTCATCGCGTCTCATGTCATCTCATATCATCACATCTGATCTCATTGCACCTCAACTCATCTCATTGCATCGCATGCAATTTTATCTCATCTCACTGCATCTCATCTCACTTAATATCATTGAATCGCATCCCATTGCATCTTATCACCTCTCCTGTAATCTCCTCTCCTCTCATCTCATCGCATCTCATTGGTTCTCATCTCATCACATTGGATCTCCTCTCCTCTCCTCTCACAGAATCACAGAATCCCAAGGGTTGGAAGGGACCTCAAAAGATCATCTAGTCCAACCCCCCTGCAAGAGCAGGGTAACCTACAGTACATCACACAGGAACTTGTCCAGGCGGGCCTTGAATATCTCCAGTGTAGGAGACTCCACAACCCCCCTGGGCAACCTGTTCCAGTGCTCTGTCACTCTTACAGTAAAGAAGTTCTTCCTGATGTTAACGTGGAACTTCCTATGCTTTAGTTTGCACCCATTGCCCCTTGTCCTATCACTGGATATCACTGAAAAAAGCCTAGCTCCATCATCCTGACACCTACCCTTTACATATTTGTAAACATTGATGAGGTCACCCCTCAGTCTCCTCTTCTCCAAGCTAAAGAGACCCAGCTCCCTCAGCCTCTCCTCATACGGGAGATGTTCCACTCCCTTAATCATCTTTGTGGCTCTGCGCTGGACTCCTTCAAGCAATTCCCTGTCCTTCTTGAACAGAGGGGCCCAGAACTGGACGCAATATTCCAGATGCGGCCTCACCAAGGCTGAGTAGAGGGGGAGGAGAACCTCTCTTGACCTACTAACCACTCCCTTTCTAATGCACCCTAAGATGCCATTTGCCTTCTTGGCCACAAGAGCACATTGCTGGCTCATGGTCATCCTCCTATCCACCAGGACCCCCAGGTCCCTTTCCCCTTCACTACTTTCCAGCAGGTCAACCCCCAACCTGTACTGGTACATGGGGTTGTTCTTCCCCAGATGCAAGACTCTACACTTGCCCTTGTTAAATTTCATCATGTTTCTCCCCGCCCAACTCTCCAGCCTGTCCAAATCTCGCTGAATGGCAGCACAGTCCTCTGGTGTGTCAGCCACTCCTCCCAGTTTTGTGTCATCAGCGAACTTGCTGAGGGTGCACTCAGTTCCCTCATCCAGGTCATTGATGAAAATATTAAACAGCACCGGTCCCAGCACCGACCCCTGAGGAACTCCACTAGTCACAGACCTCCAGCTAGATTCTGCGCCATTGACCACAACTCTCTGCCTTCTTCCTTTCAACCAGTTCTCGATCCACCTCACTACTTGATCGTCAAGCCCACACTTCTTTAGCTTATCTATGAGGATGCTGTGGGAGACAGTATCAAATGCCTTACTGAAATCAAGAAAAACTACATCTACCGCTCTACCATCATCCCTCCACCTAGTCACTTCCTCATAGAAGGCTATAAGGTTGGTCATACATGACTTCCCCCTCATAAAACCATGCTGGCTGTTCTTAATGACCCCCTCATCCTTGATATGCCTAGTGATGGAGTCAAGAATAAGTTGTTCCATCATCTTTCCAGGGATGGAGGTAAGGCTGACCGGTCTATAATTACCCGGGTCCTCCTTCTTGCCCTTCTTATAGATTGGTGTGACCTTTGCCATCCGCCAATCCTCAGGCACCTCGCCCGTTTCCCACGACTTACCAAAGATGATGGAAAGTGGCCTAGCAATGACCTCCGCCAGCTCCCTCAGCACCCGTGGGTGCATTCCATCCGGACCCATCGATTTACAGATGTCCAGTTTGCATAGCTGATCCCTAACCCAATCCTCATCTACCAAAGCAAACTCCTCCTTTGTCCTGACTCCTTCTGGGGCTATAGAAATCCGGGGCCCTCGGGGAGAGTCTGCAGGAGTAAAGACAGAGGCAAAGAAGGCATTCAGCACCTCTGCCTTCTTTATATCCTCTGTCTCCAGGGTACCCACTTCGTTCAGCAGTGGGCCTATATTGCCTCTTGTGTTAGTTTTATTTGCTATGTATTTGAAGAAACCCTTTCTATTGTCTTTAACCCGACTAGCAAGATTGAGTTCCAAGGAGGCCTTAGCTGTCCTAATTGCCTCCCTACATCCTCTAACAACTGTCCTATATTCCTCCCAAGCGGCAAGCCCCTCCTTACATAATCCATAGATTCTCCTTTTCCACTTGAGTTTGCCCAGCAGCTCCCTGTTTAACCACGCCGGTCTCCTAGATCCCTTACTTGACTTCCTACTCATTGGGACGCTCCAATCCTGAGCTTGGAAGAAGCGGTCCTTGAATGCTAACCAACTATCTTGAGCCCCTTTACCGCCTAGTACACTTTCCCATGAGACTTCCCTTAGCAGTTGACTGAAGAGGCCAAAGTTGGCCCTTCGGAAATCCAGAACTGTGGCTTTGCTAGGTATTCTATTCCTCCCACACAGGATCCTAAACTCCACCATCTCATGGTCACTGCAGCCAAGGCTGCCATTGACCATCACCACTTCGACCAAACCCTCCTTGTTGGCGAGCACTAAATCTAGCAGCGCTGCTCTCCTAGTTGGTACGTCCACCATTTGCATTAAGAAATTATCATCAATGCACTCGAGGAACCTCCTAGACTGTGAATGACTGGCTGTGTGAGTCTTCCAGCAAATATCGGGGTAGTTAAAGTCCCCCACGAAGACTAAGGCATGTAGTCGCGAGGCTACTTCCAGTTGCCTGTAGAAAGCCTCATCAACTCCTTCATCCTGATCAGGAGGTCTATAATAGACCCCCACAACTGTATCACCCGTGCCAGTCTGCCCCTTGATTCGTACCCACAGACATTCCACTTGCTCCTCATTCGACCCCGGACAGAACTCAATACATTCTAGTTGCTCTCTCACGTAAAGAGCAACTCCACCACCTCGCTTCGCTGACCTATCTTTCCTAAAAAGGACATAGCCATCCATGACCACATTCCAGTCACTCCTCTCCTCTCCTCTCCTCTCCTCTCCTCTCCTCTCCTCTCCTCTCCTCTCCTCTCCTCTCCTCTCCTCTCCTCTCCTCTCCTCTCCTCTCCTCTCCTCTCCTCTCCTCTCCTCTCATGTCATCTGCTCTCATCGCATCTCATTGCATCGTGTCTCATCTCATCTCATCTCATCTCATCTCATCTCATCTCATGTCATCTCATCGTATCGCATCCCATTGCATCTTATCGCCTCTCATGTCATCTCCTCTCATCTGCCCTCATCTCATCTCATCGCATCCCATCGCATCTCATCGCATCACATCTCATGCCATTGTATCTCACCTCATCTTATTTCATATCATCACATCGCATCCCATCTCATCTCGTCTCATCATCACATTTCATCCCATTGCATCTCATCGCATCTCATTTCATTGCATTGGATCGCATCTCATCTCATCGAATCTCATCACCTCTCATCCCATCGTATCACATCTCATGTCATGTAATGTCATGTCATATCATGTCACGTCATCGCATCTCATGGGGACTTCAACCACCCTGACATCTGTTGGAACGACGGTACTGCCCAGCAGAAGCAGTCCAGGAGGTTCCTCGGTTGTGTGGAAGATTACTTTCTTCTTGTCCTGGGTTCAGCAGTAGCAGTCAGTTTTCTCCTTCTTAGTAGCTGGTGCAGTGCTGTGTTTTGACTTTTGGCCTGGGAACAGAGCTGACAACACAAATGTTTGGTATTACCAAGGACTTTCTGAGCCTCATGCTCTGCCAGGGAAGAGGGAAAGCCAGGAGGAAGCAGAGACAGGACACCTGACCCAAACTGACCAAAGAGGTATTCCGTACCACAGCACGTCATGCCCAGGATGTAACGGGAAGTTACCCGAAGGGCTAGGGCACTGTGGGGTTCGACGAGGTATTGGTGGGTGCTCGGCTGGGTGGGTTGGGGCGAGTTATTGGTTGGCTGGTGTTGAGGTGTTGTATTCTTTCCCCTTGTTCTTTCCTTTATCATTGTTATTATTGGTGGTAGCAGTAGTGATTTGTGTGATGCCTTAGTTACTAAACTATTCTCATCTCAACCTGTGGGAGTTGCATTCATTTTGATTCGCCTCTCCATCCCTCCAGGAGTAGGGGGAGGGCAAGAGTGGGGGGAAGTGGGAGGGCGATTGCTTGATTTATGGCTGACTTTGTTTAAACAACGACACTTCTGCAAGTAATAGAGGAGCCGACAAGGAGAGGTGCCATGCCTCACCTTGGGCTCACCAGCAGGGAAGAGATTGTTGAGAATGTGGTACTCCAGGGCAGCCTTGGATGCAGCGAACACGAGATGGTCGAATTTGAGATCCCCAGGACAGTGAGAAGACTGTGCAGCAAGCTCACTGCCCACTTCAAAAGAGCAGACTTTGTCCTCTTCAGGAGCCTGCTTAGTAAGGTTCCATGGGATATAGCCCTGGAGGGCAGGGGGGCCCAAGGCTCTTGGTTGATATTCAAGGATCACCTGCTACAAGCTCAGGAGTGCTGCATCCCAACTAGAAGGAAGCGCAGCAAAAGGGCCAGGAGACCTCCTTGGATGGATAAGGAGCAGCTGAGGAAAATTCAAAGGAAAAAAGAGGCTAATATAAAATGGAAGCAAGGACAGGTGGCCTGGGTAGAGTACAGGGGTGTTGTCCGGGAAGCTAGGGACCAGGTTAGGAAGGCTAAGGCCCAGTTAGAATTAAACTTGGCTAGGTATGTTAAGGATAACAGGAAGGGATTCTACAGATACGTAGCAAACAAAAAACAGACTAGGGACAAAATAGGCCCCCTGAGGAAGCTTTCGGGAGAACCGGCTACGCAGGATTTGGAGAAGGCTGAGGTTCTGAATGACTTCTTTGCCTCGGTCCTCACTGGCAAAGGCTCTGACTGCACCACCCAGGACTTAGAAGGTAGACACAGGGACTGTGAGAATGAAGACCTTGGGAACACTGTAGGACAAGATCTGGTTTGATGCCATCTTAAAAATCGGAACGTGCACAAGTCCGTGGGACCTGATGGAATCCATCTGCGGGTCCTGAAGGAGCTGGCGAATGAAGTTGCTAAGCCACTGGGCATCATATTTGAAAAATCTTGGCAGTCAGGTGAAGTTCCCGATGACTGGAAAAAGGGAAATATAACCCCCATTTTCAAGAAGGGCAAAATGGAAGACCCGGGGGGTTACAGACCAGTCAGTCTCACCTCTGTGCCTGGCAAAATCTTGGAGCACATTCTCCTGTCAGGCATGCTAAGGCACATGAAATACAACAAGGTGCATAGCATAGCATATCTTTTGTCATATCCTATAACATGTTATGTTTTATCATGTTATATCATGTTATGTCATCTTATATCATTATATCATAATATATAATTTCATTTCCATTTCCATTTAATTGCATTTACTTTCATTTCATCCTCATTTTCTCTCCTCTCCAGAAATATTATGTCATATTATATCGTATTGTATTGTATCTTATAGCATAGCATATTTTATCATAACATTTCATCATGATCTATCATATCTTATCATGTCATACCACACTATGCTATGCCATATCATATCATATATCATATTATAACATATCATAGCATATCATACCTTATCAATGCGTATCATAGCATATCTTCTCCATCATAGCATATCATGCATACCATGCCATACTGTACTGTGCCATACCATGCCATACCATACCTCATGATATAATTTGAGTATATTTAATTTAATTTCATTTCATGTCCATTTTATGTCATTTCTTCTAACTTCATTTCATCCTCCTCATCTTAAAGCATATCTTGTATCATATCATATAACATATAATGTTTATCATGTTATAACAGCTTACATTGTGTTATATCATCATATCATATCATATAATTTCATTTCATTTCCATTTAATTGCATTTGATTTCATTTCTCCTCCTCGTCAGTTTCTCTCCTCCTCTCCAAAAATATCATATCATGTAATACCATACCATACAGTATATCATATATCATATCTATCATATCATACCATATCATATCATATAACTTTATTTCATTTCGTTTCCCTTTCATGTCATATCATTTTACATTATATCAGAATTTACTTTGATTTCATACAATTTCATTTTTTTAATTTAATTTCCATTTCATTTCCATTCACATCATGTCATTTCACACTATATCAAATCATGTTATGTTATAGCATCATATCAGTTCATGTCAGTTCATCTCCCTTCTCAATTCATCTCGTATCATCTCAATTCCTCTAAACTCCTCATCCCATTCCATCTCATCCGGCTCCTCTTTTCTCCTCTCTGAAAATGCATAATTTTGTATCATTGTATCATATAATTTCATTTAATTTCCATTTGGTCATTTAATTTAATTTGATTTCATTTAATTTCGTTTGTTTCATCCTTCTTCTCTCCTCTCCTCTCCTCTCCTCTCCTCTCCTCTCCTCTCCTCTCCTCTCCTCTCCTCTCCTCTCCTCTCCTCTCCTCTCCTCTCCTCTCCTCTCCTCTCCTCTCCTCTCCTCTCCTCTCCTCTCTCCTCCTCTCCTCTCCTCTCCTCTCTCCTCTCTCCTCTCTCCTCTCTCCTCTCTCCTCTCTCCTCTCTCCTCTCTCCTCTCTCCTCTCTCCTCTCTTCTCTCTTCTCTCTTCTCTCTTCTCCTCTCATTTCATCGCTTCACATCGCATCTGATCTTATCTCATTTCATGGTATCTCATCGAATTGCATCACATCTCATCTTAACTCCTCTCAACTCATTGAATCTCATATCACCTCATATCATCTCGTCTGGGTCTCCTCTCCTCTCCAAAAATACACCATTTAGTATCATGTTATATCATATAATTTTATTTTATTTCATTTCATTTAATTTCATTTCATTTAATGTCCATTTGCAGTAATTTCACTGAATTTCATTTCATCCTCCTCATCTCCTTTCTTCTCTTCTCTTCTCTTCTCTTCTCTTCTCTTCTCTTTCTCTTCTCTTCTCTTCTCTTCTCTTCTCTTCTCTTCTCTCTTCTCTTCTCTTCTCTTCTCTTCTCTTCTCTTCTCTTCTCTTCTCTTCTCTTCTCTTCTCTTCTCTTCTCTTCTCTTCTCTTCTCTTCTCTCCTCCCTTCTCTTCTCTTCTCTTTTCTCTTCTCTTCCCCTTTCTTTTCTTTCTCTCTTATTTATCTCCTATCTCTTATCTCTTTCCTCTTATCATCTCATCACATCCCATTGCATCCCATCCATTGCATCTCATCATTGCATCACACCTCACCGCATCAAATCCCAACCCATTCCATCCCAACCCCATCCCCTACCATCCCATTCCACCCCATCCCCTTGTGAGTGACTGAACTGCAGTGAGCCTGGACTGTCCATGGTTTGACTGATTGCTGTGAGGAACTGGACTGGGACTCTCGACTGTTCAATTGGACATTATTAAAGAAGATGTTTGTAATAGAATGATTTGTGTTTGGACCCTACGAGGGTTTCAACGGTTCAATGCTGCTCTTCACAATGGGGTTTCAGCATTACAGATGGGAAACTAATAGGAGATGAGGCTTATGGGATCTATGTGCACCCTGTGAGGCTCAAAGAGGGGAATCGTAAGCTGTAAATCAAAACCACGCTTCATTGCTAGCTGTAGATTGGGACCTCTTCTGTTGAGAGCAAGATGAGGCTGGTTCTTCAAGGTAATGAACATTTCAGAACCAACTGAAGGAAAGTCCCTCTCCAGCATCCTTGTAACCCCTCTTCACACACTGGAAGCTGCTCGGGGGTCTCTTCTCCAGCCCCAACGTTCTCAGCCTGACTCTCAGCAGCTTCCTTCAAGGGGCTCCCATCACCTGCAGCAGCTCTGCTGGTGCAACACCCTCTATGGCCAGCACAGACATACGGGGCCTGATGCCCACCCTGCAGCTCTGCCACTTCCCCAGACCCACAGCTTCCGTGTCTTCACGTGAGGGTTTTGGTTCACCTCAGTCCCAGGCATCTGCATCACTCCCAACATTCCCACTCCCCCAGTAGCCCTGGTGCCCTTAAAGCATTCCATAACCTGTTTGGTACCCAGAAACCCACCCTTCCCCAGCCGTCTCCATCCATCCCAGTAGCCCTAAGCCACTCCAAAACCACATGGTACCTCAAAAGCCAACCAACCCCAGGCATCTCCATCCCTTCCAATCCCCATGGTAGCCCTAAACTACCACAAAATCCACCCTGTACCCCAAACCCAACCAACCCCAGGCATCTCCAACACTTCCAATCCCCATGGTAGCCCTAAACCACCCCAAAACTGCATAGTACCCCAAAACACAATCAACCACAGGCATCTTCATCCCTCCCAACACTGCTGGTACCCTTAAGTGACCCCAAACCCCATCTTTATTGAGCCCCATAAGGAAGGGTCCCCACACGCAGCATGTTGGGGTGCAGGGATGCTGCTTTGGGTGACAGCCCCAGCTCATGGCCCTGCAGCAGGTTCTCCCACAGCTTCAGTCTAGAACCCAGCCGGGTCACCATGGCAATGGGTCAAAACAGGGCCCTTTGTGACCTCATTTGTCTCACCCTACTTGAGCGCTTTGGTCAGGGGAGCAGACAGTGACAGGAAAGAGCAGGAGGAAGGAGCCGTTGGGTTGCTTCTGAGCTCAAGCCCTGTTGCGTTTGGTCCAAGCTTTCCCCTTCGCTACCACGATCCCTTTCCTGCATCCCGCGGGATAATGGAGGGAGCCCCCAGATCTTCCCGGCAGGCTTGGGAGAGGGATGAGGCTCCTGAGGGGAGCATCTCTTCACTGGAGTCCTGTGAGGAATCCCTGGTCGTGCCATTGAGGACTGGTGAGCGTTGGTCTGGGAGCAGGACAAGGGGAGATGGGTTCAGACTGGAACAGGGGAAGTTCCACTTGGATAGAAGGAAGCTGTGCCCTATGGAGGGGGTGAGGAGCTGGCACAGGGTGCATGCTCCATCCACAGACACGTTGGACACACCCTTGGTGACATTGGATCATAGAGGCATAGAATGGGTTGGGTTGGAAAACCCAGTGGATGATCTCCGGGTCCTTTCCAACCCAACCCATTCTATGATTCCATGACTTTATGACCAGCACCACATTCCTTGGATGCTGGCGGGGGTCAGATTTTCCTCTGCTCTCCAAACCTCCCCTCCTCCTCCATTAGATGCCAGCTGGTTACCCGTGTACACACTGGAGCAGGATGACGTGCAGCGCATTGAGGCCTTTGTCAACAACCCAGCCACGGTGAGCAAGGCCATTGTGATGCTGATGGGTGCTGTTGGGTGCTGCCTTCACCGCTAGCGCTCCGGTACCCCTGTCCCCTCTCATATGCCCTGTTTGTGCCTCCATCCCCACTGGTTTCCAGTCTGAGCATGAAAAGGTTGGATTCCTTGAGAGCGTTTGCTCCCTGCTGAGCACCGCCAGGTTCTGCCACTTGCAGCAGGGCCTGGATGTCTTCTGCCACAAGAACCACATCGCAGAGACCATTCAGGTGAATGGATCCCCGTGGTGATGCTATGGGGCAAAGGCCTCCAGCACCCGGTGAGGGCAGCATTGGTGGACTCCCAGGTCCCTTATCCCCATTCTGCTCTATAGACACTGCTCCAAGAGCAGCCCACGGACCAGCTGCGCACGGAGGTGTGGCATCTCGCCATGGATGCGATAGCGGAAATGAGGTACCAACTGCACATCCCTCCTGGGGACCCCACTGCTCCCATCGCCAGCATCCAACAGGAGCCTTCTTCCTTTGCAGCTCAGTGCAGACAGGGCTTGCGGACCAAGGGAGACGCCTCTTAGAGACCTGCTGCAAGAGCGTCTTCTTCCTGCCTCCAAAAGAGGAGTTTTCAGACCTGGATACCTACTACTACGTCCACGTAAGGCGCTCCAGGATCCAGCAGCTCCCTTTGGAGCGCTGGGGCTGCAGGATGCCCGTGGTTGAAGCTCTGTTGGTACCCAAAGGGCTCTGCTCTGTCCCTGCAGGCACTGGAGTCCATGGATAACATGCTCCGGAGTTTGGTGCTCAACTCTCCTGACCCCAGGGGTGGTGAGGAGCTGCAGAGCATCCTGCAGGTCTGGCCTGTGCGGAGCGGGGTTCACAGGGGCTGCTCCTCACCCATGGGTCCCCCCCAGAGCCATGGAGCCCCCCTCCCCTGGGTAACCCAAGGCCCTCCTGGAGCATGGGGGCTGCAGGGGGTGGTGGCCGCAGAGCTCAGGGCAGGGACCCCACATCAGGAGGCTGAGCCCGCCTGGGATGGGGTCCTTGCTGCCTCCTGGTATCATGGGCTGGGACCAGGCTGCTGGGGCCCATGGACTGGTTCCCTTGCCCTGAACTGGTGCATAAAGAGGTCTTTGGAGGAGGAACTTGTCTGTTATAGATACAAGTATATATATATATATATATATGGATGTGTATATATGTGTACATATGTATACATATTGATATATGTATATATGTGTAGGTATCTGTAGATATGTGTTTATATGTACATATATATGTAGATATATGTATATATGTATATGTGTGTATATATGTATATATGTATATATATGTGTATATAAATGTATATATGCATATGTATTTGTATATAAATGTATGTATGCATATATACTTGTATCTATTTATATTTAGATATATATATTTATATCTATGTAGATATACTGATATATATTTATATTCATATCTATTTCTTTATCGATACTTATAACTATTATTATTAGAGTATAAATAGCAATAAAATTGAATATTAATACTAATAGTTAAATCTATAGCTATATTAATATTACTATATTACTACTGATATTAATATTAATATCTACACTTATAGGTAGAAATCTATATTAATTTTTTATTTTTATATTAACATTTTAATTCTATGTATATTAACATCTACATCTATATTTATATCTATACCTATCCTTATTTAAATTCATATGTATTTATATTAGTATTTATATCTATATTATTATTTATATTTATATTTTATATGTCTATATTTATAAGTATGTTTATATTTATATTAATATTTATATATCTATATTTAGAATTACAGTTGTATTTCTATGACATGTAGACCCACCCTATATCTATTTAGCTCTGTGGCTCTATTCTTATTCATGTTTAGCTCCACGGCTCTATTCCTGTTCACATGTGTTTACACGTACCGTGCAGCCCTAGGAGCACAGAGCGGGTTGGGCTGGAAAGGACCCAAAGCCCCTGCAGCCCCAGGGCAGGGGCAGCGCTGAGGCACTGATTTTCCCCGCCAGCTCCAGCCCAGCCCAGCCCTGGAAGCGGGGCCGTGCCTTGGTCCTTGCGGCCGGGGCATCCCCCACAGTGAGGGGACCAAGCCCTCACCCCCTCACCCCTTCCCGTGCCACTGCCTCCATCCCTGCCCACCCCGCGGTGATGCTCAGTGGGAGCTGCACTGGAACCGGGGAGGGTCCAGCCCCTGCCGCAGCTCCGGGGCTCACCCGCGCCTTCTCCCCCTGCCCAGCTTCTGCTGCACTTCAGTGGCTCCCCCAGCCCCGTCGTGAGGGAGAGGGCCCTGGGCAGGATCGTGGCCATGACCCAGCTGCTGCGGCACCACCGCACGCGGAGGGTAAGGACCCGGCAGGACCAGGGTGGGCGGCAGCGACCTCTGCACAGGGAGATAGGGACCTGCAGAGCATCCTGGGTCTGCCTGCTCCTGCTCCTGCCCCTGCTCCTCCTCTTCCTCCTTCTCCTGCTCCTTCTCCTGCTCCTGCTTCTGCTCCTGCCCCTGCTCCTGCTCCTCCTCCTGCTCCTCCTCCTGCTCCTGCTCCTGCCCCTGCCCCTGCTCCTTCTCCTGCCCCTGCTCCTGCCTCTGCTCCTGCTCCTGCCCCTGCTCCTGCTGCTGCTCCTTTCTTCTTCTCCTTCTCCTTTTCCTTTCTTCTTTCATTCTCCTTCAGGTTCTTCTGCTCCTTCTTCTTTCCTCTTCCTTCTTCTTTCACCTTCTCCTTCTTCTCTCTCTTCTTTCTTCTTCATTCTTCTTTCTACTTCTATTGTCCTTCAGGTTCTTCTTCTGGTCCTTCTCCTTCTCCTCCTCCTTCTCTTTCTTGTCCTCCATCTCCTTCTCCTCCTTCTCCTTCTCCATCTCCTTCTTCTCCCTCTCCTTCTTCACTTTGTCTTTCTCCTCCGTCTCCTCCTCCTCCTTCTCTTTCTCTCTTTCTTTCTTTCTTTCTTTCTTTCTTTCTTTCTTTCTTTCTTTCTTTCTTTCTTTCTTTCTTTCTTTCTTTCTTTCTTTCTTTCTTTCTTTCTTTCTTTCTTTCTTTCTTTCTTTCTTTCTTTCTTTCTTCTTTCTCTTTTTCTTTCTCTCTCTTTCTCTTCCTTTCTCTTTCTCTCTTTCTCTTTCTCTTTCTTTCTCTTTTTTCTCTTTCTCTTTCTCTTTCTCCACCTTCTCCTTCCCTTCTTTCTCTTTCTCCTCCTTCACCTTCTCTCCTTTCTCTTTCTCCTCCTTCACCTTCTCTTCTTTCTCCTCCTTCACCTTCTCCTCCTGCTCCTTCTCCTTCTCTTGCTCTTTCCCCTTCTCCTCCTCTTTCTCTTTCTCCTTTCTTTCCTCCTTGTTCTTTGGGTTCTTCACCTTTTGTTCCTGTTCTTTCTCCCCTCCCCAGAAACTGCGCCTGACCTGGAGGAACCCCTTCAGCCCCATCCCCCCAGAGGAACTCCCGGCCCCGCTCCTGGGCCAGCTTCTGGGCCACCTCCTCCTTTTCCGCTTTGCCAAGGACGGGACGAGCTCCCTGGCCCTGGATGCTCTTTGCGGCCTCCATCAGTACCTCCTGCGGCAGGAAGGTACCGGAAGCCGTGATGGGCTGCCCCCAACCACTCCCATTGACTCTCCTGTATCCCTTTGGCTCCCCTGCGTCCCATAAACTCTCCTGTATCACAGTGACTCTCTTGTGTCCCATGGACTCTCCGGTATCCCATCGATGCTCCTGTAACCCATTGACTCACCTGTACCCCATTGACTCTCCCGCGTCCCATTGACTCTCCCGTGTCCCACTGATTCTCCCATATCCCATTGACTCTCCTGTGTCCCATTGACTCTCCCATATCCCATTGATGCTCCTGTATCCCATTGAATCTCCCATATCCCACTGACTCTCTTATGTCCCATTGACTTTCTCGTATCCCATTGATGCTCCCGTATCCCATTGACTCTCCTGTGTCCCATTGACTCTCCAGTATCCCAGTGACTCTCCCGTATCCCATTGACTCTCCAGTATCCCACTGACTCTCCTGTATCCCATTGACTCTCCTGTGTCCCACTTGCTCTTCAGAAAGGCCAAAGCCAGAGCATAAACTGGGAGAGCTCAGACGGGATGAAGATACCAGCCCCCGAGACCTCACCATGGTAATGGAGCTCCCCCCATTGCTGAACCCTATGGTGGGATGCTTCCCCAGGCAGGGACAACGCAGCTCCCATGCTCCCAACCTTCCTCCCATAGAGGTTTGCAGGCTCCCTTTATCCACGGGAGAGGACGGACATTGTTTGCGTGGTCATCGAGGCCATGAAGGACTCGAGCATCTTCGACAGGAGGGTGGCAGAGGAGATCCTGGAGCTGGTCATGAGCGACCTCGACTTCTGGCTGGCGGAGGTGGGTGCCCCATGGCTGCGTTCCCATCCCCTTCAGTCCTTACTCCTCCATCCCAAACCTAGGAGGGGTCTTAGGTACCCAAAGCAGCAGAGAGGGATGCGGAACGTGGTCCCAGCACCATACTCGCCCGTGCTCCCGCTTCCAGATGCCAAGCGTCGTGAAGAGCATCCATGAATGCCTGCGGCATAGCAGCAGGGAAGCAACGGGGCGCAGGATGGACGCGCTCCTCGTCCTGATGGCCATCAAGCACCCGAGGGCATTGACGATCAGCATGGTCCTCAACGCGCCCTTGAGAGACAGGTACCAGCCTTGAGGGCTTGGTCCCTATGGCCACCAGACCCAAAGGCCCATGGCAATGGATGATTTTAAGGCCCTTTCTTTGATGCAATGACATTACTAAGGAGCGGGTCCCTTCATCCCACCCAATGGCATTGGGGTTGGAACTGGATGATCTTAAGGTCCTTTATGATTCTTTGACATCCCTGAGAGGGGCCCCACATCCCAGCCCATGGCATTGGAGCTGGAACAAGATGATCTTAAGGTCCTTTCCAATGATGCTATGACATTCCTAAGGAGAAGGTCCCTCCATCCCATCCCATGGCAGTGGGGCTAGAACTGGATGATCTAAACGGCCTTTCCATGATGCTATGACATCCCTAAGGGGTGGGTCCCTCCATCCTGACCCATGGCATTGGGGCTGGAACTGGATGTTCTTAAGGTCCTTTCCAATGATGCTATGACATCCCTGAGGAGCAGGTTCCTGCATCCGACCCCATGGGGAGCACCACCGCTAACCCCCATAGGGCATCCCATGGGATGCATGGACCACGCTGACTCAGCGCCCTGCCTTCCAGCACTGACATGGACATGTGGCAGATGGTCCTGACCATATCCAAGACTTTGGAGGCCCTACGGGAGCTGCTGAGGATGCTCCAGGACACCCAGGACACTTCCATCCACACCTTGGATGTGAGTCCCAAAGGGCCCTGATGGCCTCCCATGAGCCCTGCAGGCTCGGTGAGATCTCAATGCCTGTGTTTGCCTTAGCCCATGGCCTCCGGTGCTGGTGGTGCTGAGGGCGCTGAGGACCCCCAGAGCCTGTTGACAGTGTCCGTGCTGCTGGAATGCCTCTTGAAGCTGTCGGAGAATCCTGGCTTGGTGAGTGGGGCATGGGCATGGGTCAGGACATGGGCATGGGGAGCTCCCTTGGCTATGGGTCATGGGGAGCCCTCTTGGCCATGGGGCAGGGCATGGCCATAGGGACCCCTCTTGGCCATGACCTTGGTGACCACAGCCTTGGGTCTAGGATTCTCCACAAGGAGCCCCAATCTCTTCCTGCAGGCAAGGAAACTGCAGCGGCTCCTGCCCCACATCATGGGCAGGCTCCAGGATGCCGAGGATGAGCTCAGGATAAAGGCCCTGATGATCCTATGGAATGTGATGGGTCACCTACCAAGGGCAGAGGCCAGCCCCATTGCCATGGAGCTGGTGCAGGAACTCCAGCCCCTCTTTGATGGAGTAAGAGCTGCATGGGCCCCCTGCAGTGATTTGGAGCTCACATGGGAATGGCTCCAGGGCTTCGCATCCCATCAGGATCTGCCCCACATCCCCCCTTTTCCTCCTTGTCTCCAGGGATGCAGCCGGATCCGAGAGCTCTCCATCCGCCTGCTCCGGTTCCTCCTGGAGCTGGTGCTTGGCTGCGACAGAAGGAGGATGTGGAGCAAAACCTGGGATCTGCTGCTCCCGCTCTTCTTCCGCATGAGCGACCAAAGCTGCAGAGTGGCCGAGGTATGGCCCTCCCCCCCCCCCCCCCCCCGCCCCGTATCCCGCATTCCTGAGGGTGGGATCATCCCCAAGGTGCCGTCTCCCATCCCATCCTGTGCAGGCTTCCCGGGAAGCTCTCCTTGCTGCGGCGATGCTCCTGGAATGGGAAGAGCTCTGGCGGCTCTTGGAGAGAAGGCAGATGTGGAGGGTTGCGGAGTGCTTGGTATGGGTCTTGCATCCATCCCTATTCCCAGTGGAACCCCTTGGACCGCTCTGCCCATCACATATTGGGATGGGAAAGGGAGCGCTGGGAATGCTCCAGCCAATGGGGGGGCTCAGTATCATCCCATTCCCCCTGCAGGTGGAGCGGAGCAGGAAGAGGACTCAGGGATACCTGTACCAGAGCCTGCAGTACCTGCAGGATGCTCAGGTCCCCCTGCAAGAGGCAGCCATCAGGTTCATTGGTGAGTCCCTGCGGTCCCCATCCCGGCCCCCACTGCTGCATCCCTGATGGATGCTGATGGATCCAGATGGATGCTGATGAATCCCAATGGATCCCTGCGCCCAGGACTGGCTGCACGGCCCCTAAGAGGGAAAAGCCCAAGAAAGCTGGAGGAGATCTGCAGAGGTGAGGAGGGAGCAGGGGCTGGGGGGATGCTGGGAGCTATGGAGGAGCTCATCCCGGTCTCTTTGGATCACAGCCCTGGAACCGCTGCTGCATGAGGGCGATCCCGGCCTCCGTTCCCTGGCGGCACAGACCGTGCTCATCCTCAGGAGTGCACCGGAGCGGCTGAGCCTGGGACGCCGCCTGCAGGCGCTCTGCTGCTGGGAATGGTGCAGTTTTCCTTAGGGAAAAGGATGGCGGAGACAAACCCGGACCAAGGAGCTCCACAGACCGAAGGGCAGCGCCTCCACCGCCCCGTTCCCTGCTCTCCATCTCCATCAATAGCATCCGGGCAGTACGGCCACCAACCCTGATTCCCTGTTATCCCGCAATGAAGATGCAGTGATTCCTTCCGAGCTTCCCTGCTTCCATGGGTCAGCAAAGGGGGTGCCACTGTGGAAGGGAACGGTGCTTCCAAAGGAATTTGGTCCATTATAACGCCAAAAGTCACGCATTAGCATCACAATTCCCCCTCGCTTCCATCGAGTACACCCGGGTACCCTGGCGCGGTCCCCCTTGCTCTGCCTCTTGGTGCTGCCCACTGGATAAAGCCACGCCTCCCAAGCGGGCACAGCCAATCAGAGCCTGCCCCACCAAGATTTGCCCCCCTCCCCCCCCCCCCGTCCTGTGGGTGGGCTCATCGGTCACAAAAGACGGGGGGCACCCTCCCCAGTACCCAAAATGGGGGCACCCAATGCCTCAAAATGTAGGACACCCCCCCAAAATGGGATCCCAGCACCTCAAAATGGGGGGGACCCCAAAATGGGACTCCAGCCCCTCCCTCAGCCATGGAGAAAATGGGTAGGAAAAGGCGCCAGGGGTTGGAAAGGCACCATTTATACAAATATAGTGATTTATAAAGGGGGGGGGGGTGTGGTGGCAAGGGAGGGTTAAGCCCATTGGTTTCCACTAGGAAAGAATTTGGGGGCAGGAGGGGGAGAAAGCGCTGGTAGAGCCTAATTATTAATTAGCATATTATTAATTATTATTATTCAGGATTTGCCCCTAAATGAGGGGGGCGGCTCCTGCACCCCCTTATTGCCTTGAATGGTATTGTCCCACTCCTCCCCCCCCCCAGGGATATCAGGGGGCAAAGGGGATGTATGGGGGTGGAGGGGAGCCCTATAGGGAAGCTTCAGCCCCATAGGCAGGCCTCAGCCCCATAAGGAAAGCTTGAACCCCATAGGGAAGGCTCAGCCCTATAGGGAAGGCTCAGCCCCACAGGAAAGGCTCAGTCCCAATGGGAAATCCTGAACCCCATAAGAAGGCTCAGCCCCATAGGGAAAGCCTGAACCCCGTAGGGAAGGCTCAGCCCTACGGGGAAGGCTCAGCCCCATGGGGAAGGCTCAGCCCCATAGGAAAGCCTCAGCCCAATAAGGAAAGGCTTGAGCCCTATAGGAAAGGTCTGAAGCCCTCAGCCCCATAGAGATGGATATTCTCAGTCCCCTCTGGAGGTTTGTGGCCCCATAAGGGCTGATCCTCAGCCCCACAGGGGGGCTCCTGGCCCCATAGAGATGCTCTCAGCCCCATACGGATGCCCTCTGCCCTATAGGGAAGGTCCTCAGTGCCATACGGGTGCACATATGGTCCCATAGAGTTGCATTTGGTCCCATACAGAGGCTCCTGGTCATATATGGAAGCCCATGTCCCCATATTGAAGCTCATGGCCCCATATTGAAGCCATTAGTCCAATGTAGATGCTCGTGGTCCAGTCTGGGGGCCCCATGTTCCATGTGGAAGCTCATAGTCCCATATGGAGGCCCTGGGTCCTATATGGAGGTTCTCAGTCTCATATAGAGGCCAATAGCTACGTATGGAGGCCCTCATCCCTAAGCCCTAGACAGATGCTTGTGGTCTCATATGGAGGTCCCATATTATATATATGGATGCTCCTATCATAGAATAATAGAATCATAGAATAGTTAGGGTTGTAAAGGACCTCAAGATCATCTAGTTCCAACCCCCCTGCCATGGGCAGGGACACCTCACACTAAACCATCCCACACAAGGCTTCATCCAACCTGGCCTTGAACACCGCCAGGGATGGAGCACTCACAACCTCCCTGGGCAACCCATTCCAGTGTCTCACCACCCTAACAGGAAAGAATTTCCTCCTTATATCCAATCTAAACTTCCCCTGTTTAAGTTTTAACCCATTACCCCTTGTCTTGTCACTACAGTCCCTGACAAAGAGTCCCTCACCAGCATCACTATAGGCCCCCTTCAGATACTGGAAGGCTGCTCTGAGGTCTCCACGCAGCCTTCTCTGCTCCAGGCTGAACAGCCCCAACTTCCTCAGCCTGTCTTCATACGGGAGGTGCTCCAGTCCCTGATCATCCTTGTGGCCTCCTCTGGACTTGTTCCAGCAGTTCCATGTCCTTTTTATGTTGAGGACACCAGAACTGCACACAATGCTCCAGGTGAGGTCTCACAAGAGCAGAGTAGAGGGGCAGGATCACCTCCTTTGACCTGCTGGTCACGCTCCTTTTGATGCAGCCCAGGATACGGTTGGCTTTCTGGGCTGCGAGCGCACACTGCAGCCGGCTCATGTTCATTTTCTCATCGACCAGCACCCCCAAGTCCTTCTCTGCAGGGCCGCTCTGAATCTCTTCTTTGCCCAGTCTGTAGCCGTGCCTGGGAATGCTCCGACCCAGGTGTAGGACCCTGCACTTGTCGTGGTTGAACTTCATGAGGTTGGCATCAGCCCACCTCACAAGCGTCCCTCTGGATGGCATCCCTTCCCTCCAGCGTATCAACCGGACCACACAGCTTGGTGTCATCGGCAAGCTTGCTGAGGGCGCACTCAATCCCACTGTCCGTGTCAGCGACGAAGATGTTAAACTAGACCGGTCCCAACACCGATCCCTGAGGGACACCACTCGTTACCGGTCTCCAGCCGGACATGGAGCCACTGACCACAACTCTTTGTGTGCGGCCATCCAGTCCTGCTGGATGCTCCTAGCCCTGTATGGGTGCACCTAGACCCATATGGATGCTCCTAGCCTCATATAGATGCCCTCAATCCTATATGGTTGCTTGTGGTCCCATGCGGAGGCCCTTGGTCTGATATGGATGCTGCTGGTCCCATGTTTTATATGGATGCTGCTTGTAGGCCCATAAAGAGCTCTTCAGCCCCATATAGAGGTCCTGAGTCCTAGATGGATGCTGGTGGTCCCATATGGAAACCCCATATCCTGTATGGATGCTCCTGACTCCATAAGGGTGCTCCTAACCCCATAAGGATGCTCCTAACCCCGTATGGATACCCTTGGTCCCATGTAGACCCTCTCAGCCCCATATGCTGGTCCATAGCAGGACACAGCATCGCCTATATGAGTCCCACGAGGCATCTCCTGTGGCTCCACCCACTCGAGGCACTGGAGATGCCAAGTGTCTCTTATGGAATCCCAGTGTCTCTCTATGGAATCTCAGTTCTCCCGAAAGCTTCCTCAGGGGGCCTATTTTGTCCCGAGTCTGTTTTTTGTTTGCTACGTAGCTGTAGAATCCCTTCCTGTTATCCTTAACATCCCTGGCTAGGTTTAATTCTAACTGGGCCTTAACCTTCCTAACCTGGTCCCTAGCTTCCCAGACAACACCCCTGTACTCTACCCAGGCCACCTGTCCTTGCTTCCATTTTATATAAGCCTCTTTTTTCCTTTGAATTTTCCTCAGCAGATCCTCTTCCGGATTTTGCACTTGTTCGGTGGAGAAATTCCAAAGCACTGGAGGAGCCCGCTGACCTAGATACTTGCCCATACTATCCCACACACCCTGCCACTCATAGCTGTTCAGCCTTGGGGAAAAACTCTTGGTCCTCCTATATTGTCATTTAACCGCAGACAAGACCCAAACCTGACTCTGCTTAATTCTTGAAATCAGACAAGATGGTTGCTGTCTCTCCTCACTTTCCTACCTCAAAGTGCATTTGAGTCCAATGTATGACCAACCTTATAGCCTTCTATGAGGAAGTGACTAGGTGGAGGGATGATGGTAGAGCGGTAGATGTAGTTTTTCTTGATTTCAGTAAGGCATTTGATACTGTCTCCCACAGCATCCTCATAGATAAGCTAAAGAAGTGTGGGCTTGACGATCAAGTAGTGAGGTGGATCAAGAACTGGTTGAAAGGAAGAAGGCAGGGAGTTGTGGTCAATGGCGCAGAATCTAGCTGGAGGTCTGTGACTAGTGGAGTTCCTCAGGGGTCGGTGCTGGGACCGGTGCTGTTTAATATTTTCATCAATGACCTGGATGAGGGAACTGAGTGCACCCTCAGCAAGTTCGCTGATGTCACAAAACTGGGAGGAGTGGCTGACACACCAGAGGACTGTGCTGCCATTCAGCGAGACCTGGACAGGCTGGAGAGTTGGGCGGGGAGAAACTTGATGAAATTTAACAAGGGCAAGTGTAGAGTCTTGCATCTGGGGAAGAACAACCCCGTGTACCAGTACAGGTTGGGGGGTGACCTGCTGGAAAGTAGTGAAGGGGAAAGGGACCTGGGGGTCCTGGTGGATAGGAGGATGACCATGAGCCAGCAATGTGCTCTTGTGGCCAAGAAGGCAAATGGCATCTTAGGGTGCATTAGAAAGGGAGTGGTTAGTAGGTCAAGAGAGGTTCTCCTCCCCCTCTACTCAGCCTTGGTGAGGCCGCATCTGGAATATTGCGTCCAGTTCTGGGCCCCTCTGCTCAAGAAGGACAGGGAATTGCTTGAAGGAGTCCAGCGCAGAGCCACAAAGATGATTAAGGGAGTGGAACATCTCCCTTATGAGGAGAGGCTGAGGGAGCTGGGTCTCTTTAGCTTGGAGAAGAGGAGACTGAGGGGTGATCTCATCAATGTTTACAAATATGTAAAGGGTAGGTGTCAGGGTGATGGAGCTAGGCTTTTTTCAGTGATATCCAGTGATAGGACAAGGGGCAATGGGTGTAAACTGCAGTATAGGAAGTTCCACGTTAATATCTCCGGTGCCTGCTCTCGGCTGAGCACAGCAGAGTAGGTCACGAGAGTTTGAACTCTGCTCCCACAGCTAAAGAGCCAGGAGTGAAAGATCTCCCTCGCCATCTTCAGCACACAGTGCGCTTTGCAAGGGTGACACACACATGCTGTCTCTCCTCACTTTCCTACCTCAAAGTGCATTTGAATCCAACATCTTCGGTACCTGCTCTCTGCTGAGCACAGCAGAGCAAAGCACGAACGTTTGAACTCTGCTCCCACAGGAAAAGAGCCAGGTTTGAAAGTTGTTGCTGGGCATCTTCAGCACGCAGTGAGCTTTGCAAGGGTAACACTCATATGCTGTCTCTCCTCACTTTCCTACCTCAAAGTGCATTTGAATCCAACTTATTCGGTGCCAGCTCTCGGCTGAGCACAGCAGAGTAAAACATGAGCGTTTGAACTCTGCTCTCACAGGAAAGAGCCAGGTTTGAAAGTTGTTGCTGGGCATCTTCAGCACACAGTGCGCTTTGCAAGGGTGATACACACATGCTGTCTCTCCTCACTTTCCTACCTCAAAGTGCATTTGAGTCCAACTTATTCGGTGCCTGCTCTCGGCTGAGCACAGCAGAGTAGTTCACCAGCTTTTAAACTGTGCTCCCACAGCTAAAAAGCCAGGAGTGTGAAAGAAGGGGGACAGAAAATCACTAAATGGAATATATAAACCTTTAGAATCAGTTTTAAGTAATGCTAAGTTTGATGGCTTTGTAACAGTACCAATGGAAAATTACTAAAGTGCATGATGCATAGAAAAAAAAAATAGAGTGCAGCTAGAGAACACACTGAGCATTCTTGTACAAGATAAATTGTTATAGTTGACAGAGTTTGAAGAAAAACAGGCTAGAAGAACAGGACACAGGGATAAGGAGTATCTGGGAATGGCAGGTGTCTAGGATGGGCTACAGTTAAACTAACTGATAAGTAGGAGGATAGGAGGATTGTTATGTCTCCTGTGCTAACGAACCAATTAAACTGGTATGAGCATCTACTGCGCGTGCTCCAAAGGCTGCCAGAAGTGATGAAGATTGTTGGAAGAAGTAAACGACCCTCAGAGACCACCACCACAATTCAGTACGCATGCGTAGAATTTTCTGGAAAATGATGCAATGTGTGTATGCCCAGGGACTATATAAGGACGGCTTGTGGAGCAAAAGAGAGACACACGTTAGGAGGAGCTACCCCCGTGTCTCACGGCGCCGCAATAAAGAATACCTGCTTGTCAGCTTGAAAACTTTGTTGGCAAGTTTGTTCCTGGAGTTTTCTCCCAATCAATCTGGCGACCCAGATGGGACCCTCTCTGCTCGGCTGCAGGACCCGCTGAGGACAGGGCTCCCTTGGGCCCTCGGGAATTTTTCCCAGAGGGACCCCTCGACTCATTCGGATTGCTGTGGGAGCAAACAAGGACCATCTTCATAAAAGGTATTCTTTTCTTTTGTATAGTCTGTAAGGTGCAGGGGGCATCTTGCATAAAGACTAAATTGGTAATTGGGTTGGTTTGGTAAGCGTATGCAAGGTTTGGAAGCCTTCCGTAAATCGAGATAGGAAATCTCGTAGGTAAAGGCGTATACCCGGCTGCTAGCGTCCGTTTGGTATACACCCACAAGAAGCAGGGGGCATCTTGTGGTTTGGGTCCTACAAGACGCAGGGGGTGTCTTGTGGAAATGGTTTTGGATCTTGTTGGTATTTGATTTATTTTGTAGCTTGTTACGTTAAGGATTTTGGTCGTGTGTGGGAATCGCCGGGAGACGAGCTCATCAGATGATGACCAACAAGTCTCATTTATTGCTAAGCAGATGGATACTTATATACCTTGCCTGCATGTTTATAGTTTGGTTACAGAGAGATCATTGGCTTATAGCTTTTACATGTTACAAGATCATTGGTTTATAGCCTCTACATGTTACAAGATCATTGGTTTATAGCTTCTACATGTTACAAGATCATTGGTTTATAGCTTCTACATTTTTGCAGCTACACCGTTGTCCTGGGTTGAGCAGCAGCAGTCATTTTTCTCCTTCTTAGGAGCTAGTACAGTGCTGTGTTTTGATCTTTTGGCCTTGGAACAGTGGTGATAACACCGATGTTTTCAGTTGCTGCTCGAATGTTTGGTCTGGCCAAGGACTTTCTGAGCCTCATGCTCTGCCAGGGAGGAGGGGAGGCCGGGAGGAAGCAGAGACAGGACACCTGACCCAAGTTAGCCAAAGAGGTATTCCATACCACAGCACGTCATGCCCAGGATGTAACTTGGAGTGACCCGGAAGGGGTAGGGGGGCTGCAGGGTTGGAGGAGGTATCGGTCGGTGCTTGGCTGGGGGGAGTGGGGTGAGTTATTGGTCGGCTGGTATTGAGGTGTTGTATTCTTTCCTCTTGTTATTTCCTTTAGCACCATTATTATTGGTGGTAGCAGTAGTGATTTGTGTTATACCTTAGTTACTAAACTGTTCTTATCTCAACCCATGGGAGTTGCATTCTTTTCGATTCTCCTCTCCGTCCCTCCAGGAGTAGGGGGAGGGCAAGAAGGGGGGGGGAGTGAGTGAACGAAGTTTGTGGTTGGGTTTAAACCACGACAACCGTACACCCCCCCACCATCCTCCTTCTCATGCACTTATTGCTTAGTGGCCTTGGCTGTGATTGGTCATAGTATGTTGCTGCTTGCCGGTGTCCTTCATTTCCTCATTATCTGGCATGAGAGGTTTGCACCATGTTCTACACAGATGTCTTGTTTCAGCTCGTTGATGGGAACGTGACCTTTTGACCTTTTTCGACAAGCCAATCCTCCACAATTTCCCCTTTTTCTTTATAAAGGAATAAGGACTGAGTCAGGAGTCGTTGTAAACAAGCAGAACAACATTGCAAAGCATAACAAAGTAACAAACCCCCCGTAATTATGAGACCTATAACGGCGAAGCAGCTTGTAAAGCAAACGTATATGCAGCTCTATGAAGTGAACCTCGATTTTCAAATAACTCGAGTAATTCAAAATCTGTGCTTCTAAAATCAGCTAAATATTTCTGAAGCGCTATAAGCGGGTTACATAAAAGATAATTTGACAGACTATACAAAAAGCCTTTGTTTCAGCTAACTCTGGCGAAGATGCCTTATAGACTGACAACCACCACAATACAATTCTACTGTAGGGTCACACTGATGACAAAAACTACAGAGTTATCGAAGCACTTGTTGTATCACCAATCTCAGTTGTACCACTATATGCCTGTGGCCATGGACCGGATCTAGGAGGGCGACTGTGCTCAACGAAAGCTCTGTGTTGATTAAGGAGTTAAGTTCTTCTATTAGTGGCTGTAGCGCTCGGCGCAAGCAACGCTCCTCCCGGCCTGCGAGTCAGGGTCCATACACTAGCTCGGAGACACCGTCACTGGAGCTTCTTCAACAGCTGGTCTTAGTCACTTGGATGGTACCCACAAGGGTCCTGCAGGAGCACAAACACAGGCGTAACCACGGCCCAGATATATTACTTCTGCCGGTCCCTGCCACAAATCTGTATTAGGATCTCAATAGTACGCCTTAAAAGAAGGCTTTATCTTCTGTTTGTACAAAGTGCTTAATAACCGCTGGAGTTTGTTCATCACCAAAGATGCATAAATAATTTAACGTAATTTCACCCATATAATCAGCATCGATGACACCTGGAACAATGAATAGTCCTTTCAACGCAGATGATGATCTCCCCAGTAGCAAGGCTAGTCTCATAGATTCTTTTAACAATTCTGGACCTAGCTGGACTTGAGCCTCCTTAGTGGAGAACTGTCCAGTTCCCATCAGGTGTTGTAATTGCACCCCAATCACGGGATCTCCCTGGCCTTGCTGAACTGCAACTGCCTCTTGACAGGTTTTCTGCCAATACATGTTCCATAACAACAACTGCGAAGGGGTGAGGATTAATTTCACAATACTTTTAATATAACAGCAAATCTGTTCCCCAAATACATGACAACATCTGCCTAGGGGGTTCAAACTGAATGCCTGTAGAAATAACAGTTTGCCTTAACTGAGATAGCAGTTTCCAATTTAAGGGAGACATTTCAGCATTTACTGCCTGACCTTGAGCATTAATCTGGTACTTAACAGGAAAGGCGAGAATCTTTTCCTGCAACAATCAAAATCATTCTTTGACAGAGCCTCTCTCTGAATAGATTTCCAGTCTATCACCTGGATTCGCATTTGTCTACCTGTGCTCTGCAACTTTACCTTTTTTCCTTCTCTCCCCCCTCCTCTTTTTTTTTTTTTTTTTTGAGTTATTCACTCTGCTCTGCACGGCTACAAACAGCAGCCTGCTCAGCAGCAGCTACAGCTGCCTGCCTGCTTCGGCAGCAACCATAAATACCTGTCAGCAACCACACTTTTGCATTAACCCTTTCTTGCCTGAAATGTTAAACCACTGCCTGTTAAAAACTTTTACATGAACACAATAACAAAGAAAATACATAGAACACCATCTGCCCTCATCACACATACGTACGCATATGGGATCCCACAAGCACATTTCACACAACTACAATATTTGAAACACAAAATCCAGACAATCATTACTCGCACTATAAAGTCCCATGTACAGAACGTGGCACAAGGACCCTGTGAAGACTATCAGGAAACGAGCTCCAACAAGCATCATCCCAGGGTGAGGTGGCAGGCTCAGCCCTAGCGAGTGTCCCCGCAGAGGCTCTGCCTCCCTCACATCGCATGAGGCTTGGGCTTTTATACTGATCAAAATGCACACTCATTCTGACACAGGTGGCCAGTCTATGTCAGAAGAAGTGGCCAGCAATATCTACAAAGGTTTCCAAGCATCAATAGAATCATAGACGTATTTGCAAACTTCTAGTACATGAGTATCACAGACAGACTGTATCAAATAAGTTGTATATGGGACCCCAAGTCCACAGTCCGCCACCGTCTGCCACAGTCCTCCCAATACCCCTGATAAGGGCATATGAGAGACCTTCCCACTGCGGGTCTTGATCCAGCACATACATCACAGGGAAAGCACACAATACATCTGCATCCCCCACCCATCTCGCTTCTCCCTTTACAGCTGCCCATTTATCATGAGGATCTGGGGGATATAAATTAGGCTTCTTTTCCGGCTCCATGTCAAAAGGATCATCCAGGTCAGCATCAGAATTAACAGGCGTCAGAACTTCAGACGCAGCAACAGCAGTCTGATGAGCACGCGCAAGCTCCTTCTTGGGGTCAATAGGGTCCGGGTCAAAAAGAGTGTCTTCATCTCTGTCTTCAGACTTTGCAGACGCGGCGGCAACTGGCAGAGGCTCAGGGGTGGCCAGGGGTCGGGGGGGACACTGGCTTCCACGATCTCACTTTTTGACTTTAACATCTCTAAAATAGTTCTCCAAATGACCAACAAATGTTTCACAGTGTCACTGCCCTCCGTGGCTGCATTCTTCGGAGCTTTCCCGATCCCTGCTGTCTTCCCAGCCTTTTGTTTTAACAGGGTATTACATATAGCTTGCCAAATCTTATCTCCAAATTTTCGCCATTCTGCTAATTCATGGACAGTGTGAGGGTTAACAAAACATCCCTTAGTCTGTCCATAAGCTAACAGTCCCTGCAGCTCTTTCTGCAGGTCGATCCCTTTAACCTGCCGCTTTTGTAAGAAGGCAGTAAATAAATCATACGCTGCTTTGCCTTTCCATACCTTTAGCGCGCTTGTTGCAGCCCCTTCAGGTTTCGGCGGCGCGTATCAGCCGGGCTCGTCTATACGGTCACCCAGGGTCTGGCGCTTAAAATCTCGAGATCTTGGCGCTTTGACCGTCCTGTGGCTGCGATCAGGACCCGAGCAGAACTTATGTCGTCCCACCGTGGTGTTCGAGGGATCACGTCGGGGGTCACCATTTGTGGGAATCGCCGGGAGACGAGCTCATCAGATGATGACCAACAAGTCTCATTTATTGCTAAGCAGATGGATACTTATATACCTTGCCTGCATGTTTATAGTTTGGTTACAGAGAGATCATTGGCTTATAGCTTTTACATGTTACAAGATCATTGGTTTATAGCCTCTACATGTTACAAGATCATTGGTTTATAGCTTCTACATGTTACAAGATCATTGGTTTATAGCTTCTACATTTTTGCAGCTACACCGTGCACCCCCCCACCATCCTCCTTCTCATGCACTTATTGCTTAGTGGCCTTGGCTGTGATTGGTCATAGTATGTTGCTGCTTGCCGGTGTCCTTCATTTCCTCATTATCTGGCATGAGAGGTTTGCACCATGTTCTACACAGATGTCTTGTTTCAGCTCGTTGATGGGAACGTGACCTTTTGACCTTTTTCGACAAGCCAATCCTCCACAGTCATGTGTTTTGGTATTGGTGACAGGATGCTATAACTGTGTTATTAACTGTTGTTTGTTTGATAGAATTTTAGTCTCTGTCTCCAGTGTTGTAACTGTGTGGAGTGCGTCTGTGGGATCCCGTGTGTGTGTGTGTGTGTGAATGTGAGACTAATAATGGAAAGTCAGCAGGGTGAAGAGATCTTGAAAATGAGCATTTAGGGTGCATTTTGGCACACTGGAAGTAACTTGGAGGGTCTCCTGGGGGCTCGGTAAATAAGAAAACATTGGTAAAATATTGTAACCAATGGTGGCCTTTGTATATTTTGGAAAATCAGGGAAAATGGCCTGAAAATGGAACTCTAAACTATAATACATTGTTACAATTAATGTTGTTTTGAGGTGGCAAGGAAAATGGGATGAAGTAATGTATGCAGATATGTTTTTCACTTTAAGAAACCACGTGGAGTGAGAGACTGAATGCAGAATTAATATAGCTCTGCCAGATCCCTTAATTTTGGCTTTGGAAAAGGACAGGGAAAAACTGAAAGTTAAGATGGAGAGATGCTGTTCAGCCTGTGATATTGGGGAAAGATGTTTAAAGTTAAAAAACAGTAATCAGGAAGATAGGTTGGAAAATTATGCGTCACAGGAACCTCTGAGAGGAGCACCCTCTGCACCTGTCCTATCTGATATTGATAAGGAGGAAGAGATTGCTGTCACTGGCAAAAAGCGTCAGATTCACATTCAGAGTTAAGAAAGGGTTAAAGCAGAAGTGCTGTTGCAGAGGCAGGCAACTGCAGCCCATGCAGAGCAGGGTGAGCAACTGTGAGATAAACAAAAAAAGGGAAAACCAAGGGGGAAAGGAGGGGAGCTCGATCAGCTCCAGTGTTTGAGCGTGGGAGGAGGGATGTCGGGCAGAGGTGGGGGCGTGAGCTCTTCTTCTGTGGAAGCGGATCGCTGTGCGTGCTATGGGGAGTTTGAACGTTGGAAGTGAGACTGCCCTGGGTGGGGGGGCAGTGCCATGGGGTGGATCTGGTGACCCTGTATCCGCTATGAGAAGCAGGACAAGGTGGTTTTGGGTTGTTTCGGGATGTTTTAGTGTGTTTTTGGTGTTGTTTATGGGGTGTTACGTGGCTCTGACCCTGTATCCCATAGGAGAAGCATGAGAAGGTGGTTTGGGGTGGTTTTATGTGTTTTGGCTATTGTTTTGGGCTGTTTTGACTCTTTTTTGGTGCTGTTTTGGTGTCTAACCCTGTATCCCATAGGAGAAGCAGGACAAGGTAGTTTTGGAGTGGTTTGCAGTGTTTTGGGGTCGTTTGGTGGAGGTTTTGAGCTGTTTTGTGCTGCTTTGGGGCTGTTTTGGTGCTCTGACCTTGTATCCCATAGGAGAAGCAGGACAAGGTGGTTTTGGTTTGGGTTTGGGGTGGTTTGGGGTGGTTTTGGGGTGGTTTGGGGTGTTTAGTTTGTTTTGTGGCTGTTTTGGGGCTCGTTTAGGGCTCTTACCCTCTATACCATAGGAGAAGCAGAAGGTGGTTTTGGGGGGGGTTTTGGTGTGTTTTGGCACTGTTTTGGGGCTCTGCCCTGTATGCCATAAGAGAAGCAGGACAAGGTAGTTTTGGGGTGGTTTTGGGGTGTTCTGTGCTGTTTTGGGGCTCTGACACTGTATCCCGTAGAAGCAGGAGAAGGTGGTTTAGGTGTGGTTATGGTGTGGTTTTGATATGTTTTGGGACTGTTTGGGCTATGACCTGTATTCCATAGGAGAAGCAGGACAAGGTGTTTTTGGGGGTTTTTCGGGGTGTTTTGGGGCTGGTTTGGGGTTGGCTTGGGGCCCATTTTGGACTCTGTATTCTGTAGGAGAAGGAGGACAAGGTGGTTTAGGGGTGTTTTAGGGTGTTTTTTGGGTGATTTTGTGCTCTGACCCTGCATCCCATAGGAGAAGCAGGACAAGGTGGGTTTGGGGTGTTTTGTGGAGGTTTTGGGATGTTTTGGGGGTGTTTGACGGCTGTCTTTGTGCTGTTTCGGCACTGTTTTGGGGCTCTGACCCTGTATGTCATAGGAGAAGCTGGACAAGCTGGTTTTGGGGTGTTTTTGTTGTGGTTTGTGGGTGGCTTTGAGATGCTTTGGGGAATATTTTTTTGCTGTTTTGGGCTGTTTTGGGACTGGTTTGGGGCTGGTTTGAGGCTCTGACCCTGTATCCCATAGGAGAATAGGGACAAGGTGGTTTTGGGGTATTTCGGGGTTGTTTTGGGGCTCTTTTTGGGGTGTTTAGGGGCTCTGACCCTGTATCCCATAGGAGAAGCAGGGCAAAGTGGGTTTGGGGTGTTTTGGGGGTGTTTTGGGCCTGTTTTTGTTCTCTTTTGTGGCTCTGATCATGTATCTCATATGAGAAGCAGGACAAGGAATTTTTAGTGTGGTTTTGGTCTGTTTTGGGGCTGTTTCACTGCTCTGAGCTGTATCCCATAGGAGAAGCATGACAAGGTGTTTTTCGGGTGATTTTGTGGTGTTCTGGGGCTGTTTTGGGGCTCTGACCCTGTATGCCATAGGAGAAGCAGGGCAAGGTGGGTTTGGGGTGTCCGTGCTGCCCGGATGCTATTGATGGAGATGCAGAGCAGGGAATGGGGCGGTGGAGGTGCTGCCCTTCGGTGTGTGGAGCTCCTTGGTCCGGGTTTGTCTCTGCCGACCTTTTCCCTAAGGAAAACTGCGCCATTCCCAGCAGCAGAGCGCCTGCAGGCGGCGTCCCAGGCTACGCCGCTCCGGTGCACTCCTGAGGATGAGCACGGCCTGTGCCGCCAGGGAACGGAGGCCAGGATCAACCACATGCAGCAGCGGTTCCAGGGCTGTGATCCAAACAGACCGGGATGAGCCCCCCCATAGTCTCCAGCATCCCCCCAGCCCGTATGGGGGATGAGCAGGAGCACCTGTGGCAGGGACTGGGAGCACTGGGAGGAACTGGGAGCATCTGCAGCAAGTAGTGGCAGCACTGGGAGGGATTGGGAGTTGAGCACAGCTGCAAACTGGAAGACCTGCGGCAGGGACTGGGAGCACTGGGCTATTGAACCCCCACCAGTATCTGGGGCCGTAGTAGCCTATGTTGGTCTGTACTGGTTCAAAGTGGTGCATGCTGCTCCCTACTGGGATGTGTAAATTTGCAGCCAACACCCAGCTGGGTGGGAGCGTTGATCTGCTGCTTTCTGCTTGGTTTCTGACATTGCCCAGGTGGAACTTTGGCATCGTGTAGTGCTTCCCACAGTGCTGTTGTTGGTTCCCCTGCCTCTGTGGGGCAATCTCCTCTGATGAAGACCTCATCTATACAATGGTACAATTTCACCTTCTGAGGAAGTGAGACCTCGTGTGGGTTTGTGGTGTTCATGGGAGGGAGCCGAGACCCCTTCCAGTCTCAGGGCTACAGTCCCAGGATGAGATGCCTCAGCTAACTGGGCTGAATCCCATCCTTCAGCAGGGGTAAAGGAGATGCCAGCCTGGGCTGGCCTGGATGTGCTGTCTGATGATGGGACAAGAAACAGGCTGCCCGCACAAGTGGTTGTGTCACCATCCCTGGAGGTACAAAAAGACCTCTTAGGTATACAAAAAGACCTTTTATATACATGGAGGTATTTAAAAGACATGTAGGTATGGCACTTAAAGACATGGCTCAGTGGTGCACTTGACAGTGTTTGGTTATTGGTTGGATTCAATGTTCTTAAGAGTCTTTTCCAATCTAAATGATTCTGTAATTCTTAGAAAAGCTGATGTTCAGACCAAACTCCGTCTCTCATCACAGAAACGGCACTGCAGGAAGGCAGTGTGTCTGCCAGCTGACGGAGGGAACATCAGTGCTTGCTTCAGGCTCTTTCCCATAGGGTTCCCCTGGAGCCCAAGGGAGCCCTGGATGAACCTCAGAGGGGCAGAGGCAGAGCCACCTTGGGCTGGGCCTCTGCTGCTGAGCTGGGCTGGGCTCCTGGGACGCAGACAGATGCTGGCAAGCGGGCAGCGCTGCAGAGAGACAGCTCTGCCCAGGAGCAGGGCTGGGGCACTGCCTGCAGGCACCCAGGGGAGACCTGAGAGCCTCAGAGAGCTTAAAGGCACTCGGCAGTGGAGGATGCTGAGAGCTCCCTGCAGGAGAAACCTTCCCAGCCCCGTGCATGGTAAGGCTCTGGGTGCACGGCAATGCAGCTGCGGCTCCTGGAGGGCTTCCCTCTGCGCCGTGCGAGGGCCAGGACAAGGCAGGTCCCTTGTCCCGGGGCTGGCTGCAGGGTGTGAATGTGGGTGTGCAGCCAGGGGTGCCCAGGGCTGCCCCTGCGAGCAGGGTCCCTGTGTGCTGGGCAGGGACTCTGCTGCCTGCCAGGGTCAGCACTCAGCCTGCCCGGGAGCTCCCCATGGAGCTGCGGGGGGAGCTGGGGGAGAAGGAACAACCCCTGGCAGGAAAGGAAAAGTATTTGTGTGCACTGGAGAGGGTGCTGGGTGGGTCGGGGCTGCTCAGAGCTCCACATCGCTCTGAGCACGTTTGCAGAGGGTCCTTCTGAAAGACACTGAGGCAGCGTTTACCTGATAGGGAAGGATCCTGAGCTCTGATGTTTTTCCCTCTTGGTGGGCAGGCTGGGCAGTGGGAGCTGGGAATTTACTTCTGTGCTTTGGAGGAGGCAGCGAGCGTCTTGTCAGGACTTGTGTGAGCTGCTCCTGAGCCCCTGCCCAGGCAGAGATGCCCCTGGGCAGAGCCCTGCTGCCGGGAGGGGTGTGCAGGGCAGAGCTGAGCACACAGCCCATGGGATGGGCTCTGGGAGCCCTGAGAGGGAGCAGAGCTGGGCACAGAGCAGCAGCTGCTGGCAGGGACAGCTCCAGGCAGCAGAGACATGGGCAGGGAGTGGGGGGAAGGTGCAGCCCAGCCCTGGGGAGGCTGCGTTCAGGCAGCTCTCTTGGTGGCTGGCACTGGAGGTGGCTGCTGGCCATGCTGTGCTGGGCACAGTCCTTTGCTTCTCCCCATGAGAGCTCCGCCATCTGCCCTTTGAAACCGTGCTGCCCTGCTCTCAGCACAGCAGAGTTGGTTGTTCTGAAGATCAATTTGTGTGTGAAGGCAACTTACAGGCAGTGCAAGTGTAAGCACAGGGCAAATGGGAAAGGACTCTTAGTGGCTCTGCATTAAGCTAGAAAGAGCTGAGAACTTCCGGCTATATACTCTTCCCATTTTCAGTCATAAGTAGAATAGTTTACACCCCTATAAAAAATCCTCAGCAGTGTTATGCTAGTAAATAAATAACTCAGACAAAATGATCTGAAGGCCATGCCGAGCCTCTCTTGTGCAGCCCAGACTCATCCAAGTCATGAGTACAAGTAGTGAACTTTACAATCAAGTTGGATTTATCTGACATCCCTTGTGAACATCAGAGCTGGACAAAGCACTGTTTCGGAGCAAAGCTGACTCCATGGCAGCACATGGGCAGAGGTCCTGCTCCTCACATAACTCCCAGCCAGCACAAACCAGAGAAAGGAAATGCATTTCAATTGGGCGGATTTCTATGAGGAATGCAGTGGATTTGCTCTGAAGTTTGCCATAATTTCTCCCTCTCCTTTTCCATGGAGCAGGTTCCATGCCCAGAAGCAGCAGATGTCCAACGGCAGCTCCATCACCCAGTTCCTCCTCCTGCCATTCGCAGCCAGGTGGGAGCTGCAGCTCTGGCACTTCTGGCTCTTCCTGGGCATTTCCCTGGCTGCGCTCCTGGGCAACGGCCTCATCATCACCAGCACAGCCTGCGACCAGCACCTCACACCCCCATGTACTTCTTCCTCCTCAACCTCTCCCTGCTGGACCTGGGCTGCATCTCCACCACTGTCCCCAAATCCATGGCCAATTCCCTCTGGAACACCAGGGCCATCTCCTACACAGGTTGTGCTGCACAGGTCTTTTTCTTTCTCTTATTCGTTTCAGCAGAGTATTTTCTCCTTACTGCCATGTCCTATGACCGCTACGTGGCCATCTGCAAGCCCCTGCACTATGGGACCCTGCTGGGCAGCAGAGCTTGTGTGCACATGGCAGCAGCTGCCTGGGGCACTGGGTTTCTCAATGCTCTTTTGCACACAGCCAATACATTTTCACTACCCCTCTGCCGAGGCAATGCTGTGGAGCAGTTCTTCTGTGAAATCCCCCAGATCCTCAAGCTCTCCTGCTCACATTCCTACCTCAGGGAGGTTGGGCTCCTAGTGCTAAGTGCCTGTTTGGCACTTGGCTGTTTTGTGTTCATTGTGGTGTCCTATGTGCAGATCTTCAGGGCTGTTCTGAGGATCCCCTCTGAGCAGGGACGCCACAAAGCCTTTTCCACGTGCCTCCCTCACCTCGCTGTGGTCTCCCTGTTTGTCAGCACTGGCACGTTTGCCTACCTGAAGTCCCCTTCCATCTCCTCCCCTTCCCTGGATCTGGTGGTGTACTCAATGGTGCCTCCTGTATTGAACCCCCTCATCTACAGCCTGAGGAACCATGCGCTCAAGGATGCTGTGAGGAAGCTGGTGACTGGACGTGTTTCAGCAGCCACACACTGCCTGCTGTCCTCTGCAAAGGGCTCCCAGTGTAGTTCATGAGAGGCCAAGTCTGTCTTTGCTGCTTTACATTTGTTTTCCTGATTCAATTTGTGGTGATGTTGTCTTCATAGAAATGTCAGTTTCCATCTGTTCCTGCTTAAGTAGCCACTCGTGTTGTGTGAGCCACACACTTTGTGTCAGTGGTGGTCTCTCACTTTATTTAAGGGAAATAAATGATCCTGAAGAAACTTCTTCTCTTGATACGTCCTCACATGGCAGGAATGAAGGGGAATGAAATGGGCCTTCTGGCTGCTCCAGCTCTGGGATGGCTGCTCTGTGCCTGGAGCAGGAAGAGCTCTTGGGGAGCGCAAGGGCCGGGGCTGTTGTGCTGGTGTGGGGAGATGGGATGGCGGGGGGGGCTGCAGACCTCTCAGGGTGTCCTGGGCAGGAGAGCAGGGGACACAGGGGTCCCTGCAGGGGACTCCCCTGCAATGGCACAGGCTGGGGCTGCCTGGCTGGGAGCAGCCCGTGGGAACGGTCTGGGTGGGCAGGAGCTGGCCAGGAGGCAGCGTGTGCCCTGGCAGCAAGGGAGGACAGCAGCATCGCGGGCTCTGTGACCAGGAGCACGGCAGGAGAACAAGGGGAGGGATGCTCTGGGATACTCCATCCAGGTTTCAGATCCCCAGTTCAGGAACACTACCGGCAAGCAGGAGTGGGTTTAGCAACGGGCCCTCAGGACAGGCAGGGAGGGACTGGAGCACGGTGCCTGTAGGGAGCGGCTGGGGGAGCTGGGCTTGTCCAGGCTGGAGAAGGGAATGCTAATGGGGACCTGGGATCTTGGGAAGGGAAGGCTGTCGGGGAGTGGCTGCCTGTGCCGGCAAGGAGGACATGGAGAACACAGAGCCGGGCTCCTCAGGATTGTGCCTGGTGGGAGGACAAAAGGCAATGGGGAATAGTGACAGGGGAGAGGCTCAGCCAGGACAGAAGGAAGCGTTGCTCCCATTGGCTCAGGCAAGTGCTGCATCAGGTCACCCAGAGAGGCTGTGCAGTCTCCGGCTTTGGGGTTTTCCAACTCAGACTGTGTCAAGCCCTGAACCACGTGTTCTGACCCTGCTCCTGATGGGTTGGACTCGAGACCTTGTGAGGTCCCTTCCAACCTCTGTTGTTCCATGATCCCACAATGATGGGCTTATGAAGAGTCACAAATATGCTCTAAGTGCTGGAGCACGTCTCCAGTGAAGACAGGCTGAGGGAGCTGGGGGTGATCAGCCTGGAGAAGAGAAGGCTCCAGGGAGACATCTTAGCAATCTGCCCATATCTAAGCAGGGCCTACAAGAAATCTGGAGCGGGGCTTTTTGCAAGGGTGTGCAGAGACAGGGCAAGGGGGAACGGCTTTAACCTGACAGAGGGGAGATTTAGATCAGACATTAGGAAGGAATTCTTCCCTGTGAGGGTGGGGGGGCACTGGCACAGGGTGCCCAGAGAAGCTGTGGCTGCCCCATCCCCGGCAGTGTTCAGGGCAGGTTAGTAGGAGTTTGGAACAGCCAAAACACCCCCATAACATAACTCGAAAACACCCCCATAACACCCAGAAACACCTCAGCACCCTACAAAACCTGATGGACACCCAAAAACATCCCCAGAGCACCCAAAGCACCTCTGGGTTCCCGATCTGTGATTCAGTTCCTGATTTGCCCTCATCTCCACCCGTGGGTTTCGCACTGTTCCCATTCTCGTCCCCATCCCAGCCGGGCGCTGAGCGAGCGGCTGCTGGTGCTGAGTTCCCGGCTGGGTTTCAGCACTGACCCTGTCCTGGCCCCTTGGCTGTGGCAGCAGGGGCTGGACGTTCGCACTCTTGGAGCTGGGCTCTTTGTATGGGCACGCAGCTGGAAGCAGCATTCTTTGGCTGAGGAAGCGCAGCTCCCAAGTGGGGCTGGGGCTGGGGCAGTGCTTGCCAAGGGCAGGGGAGGCCCAGCAACAGCTCCTGTCCTGGCCCTGTTGCTGGGGGAGCACAGGGGCTCCCGGGCGCATTGCCCTGTGAAATACGAGCTCACTCCTCTAAATGAGGTAACAAGGGTTTATTGAGGGACAAAGTCAATAAAGCAAATGCAACAGCGCTGGGCGCGTGACCGTAGCCACAGGCGCAAGTGACCAGTATTTGCTACAGGTTTATATACTTTCACTATTGCATTAGCCACATACGTATTCATAATTCCCGCGTATAGGCGGGGAATATTATACCTAGCTCCAGGAGCTTTACTGCTCTGTAGTGATTGTGGGCAGGGCTCTTGAGGATGAAGTAAGCAGTCTTCCTCTTGTGAGTAGGGGTCTTCAAGATGAAGTAAGCAGTCTTCCTCGCGGTGTACTTTTCACCTTTGGCACAGTTGGATGCCCCAGTAATCACACAACTAGCTGAAACCAGCCATATCTGTAATTCTTCTGCTAGCTGGCAAAGATTTAGAACAGTGTGACCAACGAGTATCCCAAGCTAGCAGATATTCGGGAGGCTCTGTCTCTAAACTAACGGGTAAGTAGAAGGATGGTGTGAAATAACTCATTCATGTTTAGTGGGGCCGCTAAATCCTGTTATCTCACCACAGGCTTACAACACAAACACTGTTCTTTAAAACTAAAGACACTTTAGAAGACTGATGTGAAACAATTAACTCATGTTTAGTGGGGCCACTACATTCCACAGACTTACAACACAAACATTATTCTCTTTCTACAACCTGCGTTAAGCTAAAAAGTACTTTATGTTGTCCAGGCACTAGCTTTTCTTATATGGAGACCCCCACCTTCTTTCTTTTACCTTTACAAATCCTTTCGCTATGCAACTCTGTTTTGCTCAAGAGTTCTGGCCCTTTTTAACTTGTTGTCTGATCTTGTGTCTTTAGCGAGCTTTGTTTCTGTTATTGTGAACTCGTACAGTTATAGCCACATAACCACACCTATGACTTGCGAAAGCCAATACACTTATGTGTTTAGCACAGAGATGATGCGGTTCCAGAAGGGACACTGGGGATCTCACATCTTCTCCCGCACTGTGGACAAGGAGGACCTGTGACCGACGACCACCCCCCCCACGACAATGGCATTCCATGGGGAACAGCATGATTCCATAGGGAGCACCATAATTCCATAGGGAACGCCACAATTCCATAGGGAATGCTGGGATTTCATAGGGAGATGCTGCGGTTCCATAAGGGACACTGAGGATCTCACATCTTCTCCACCGCCATGCACAAGGAGGAGCTGTGATCCCCTTTGGAATGCTGGGATTCCATAGGGAGAGACATTGGGATTCCACAGAGAGACGCTTTGGTTCCATAAGGGACGCTAAGGACCTGGTACCTTGTAAAAAGAGGAGCTGTGACCCTCATTGGAATGCCGGGATTCCATAGGGAACACCGTGATTCCATTGGGAATGGTGGGATTCCATACAGGGAGGCTGCATTTCCATAAGGGACACTGAGGATCTTGGTTCTTCTCCGGTACTGTGGACAAAGAGGAGCTGTGACACCCCCCCATAGGATGCTGGGGACCCCCCTTGGAGACTAGGATTCCATAGGGAGCGCTGTGATTCCGTAGGGGGACAGTGGGATTAAATAAGGGACACTTGGCATGTCCAGTGCCTGGAGCGGATAGAGCCACGGGAGATGCCTCATGCATGAGCATGAAGTGGAAGAGCTCAGATGGGATGAAGAAACCAGCCCCCGAGACCTCACCATGGTAATGGAGCTCCCCCCATTGCTGAACCCTATGGTGGGATGCTTCCCCAAGCAGGGACAACGCAGCTCCCATGCTCCCAGCCTTCCTCCCATAGAGGTTTGCAGGCTCCCTTTATCCACGGGAGAGGACGGACATCGTCTGCGTGGTCATCGAGGCCATGAAGGACTCGAGCATCTTCGACAGGAGGGTGGCAGAGGACATCCTGGAGCTGGTCATGAGCGACCTCGACTTCTGGCTGGCGGAGGTGGGTGCCCCATGGCTGCGTTCCCATCCCCTTCAGTCCTTCCTCCTCCATCCCAAACCTAGGAGGGGTCTTAGGTACCCAAAGCAGCAGAGACAGATGGGGAACATGGTCCCAGCACCATCCTCGCCTGTGCTCCCGCTTCCAGATGCCGAGCATCGTGAGGAGCATCCATGAATGCCTGCGGAATAGCAGCAGGGAAGCGATGCGGCGAAGGATGGACGCGCTCCTCGTCCTGATGGCCATCAAGCACCCGAGGGCATTGACGATCAGCATGGTCCTCAACGCGCCCTTGAGAGACAGGTACCAGCCTTGAAGGCTTGGTCCCTATGGCCACCAGGCCCAAGGACCCACGGCAATGGATGATCTTAAGGCCCTTTCTATGATGCTGAGGAGCGGGTCCCTGCATCCCACCCCATGGCATTGGGGCTGGAACTGGATGATCTCAAGGCCCTTCCCAGGATGCTGTGACATCCCTAAGGAGTGGGTCCCTCCATCTCAATGTGTGGCATTGGAGTATTAATTGGCTGATCTTAAGCCCTTTCCATGATGCTCTGACATCCCTGAGGAGCGGGTCTCTGCATCTGACCCCATGGGGAGCACCACCACTCACCCCTATAGGGCATCCCATGGGGATGCATGGACCACGCTGACTCAGCGCCCTGCCTTCCAGCACTGACATAGAGATGTGGAAGATGGTCCTTACCATATCCAAGACGTTGGAGGCCCTACGGGAGCTGCTGAGGATGCTCCAGGACACCCGGGACACTTCCATCCGCACCTTGGTTGTGAGTCCCAAAAGTCTCAATGCCTGTGTTTGCCTTAGACCATGGCCTCCGGTGCTGGTGGTGCTGAGGGCGCTGAGGACCCCCAGACCCTGTTGACAGTGTTTGTGCTGCTGGAAAGCCTCCTGGAGCTGTCAGAGAATCCTGACTTGGTGAGTGGGGCATGGGCATGGGGTAGGACATAGGCATGGGGCAGAACATGGGCATGGGGCAGGACATGGCCATGGACAGCCCTCTTGGACATGGGGCAGGACACGGGCATGGGGCAGCGCACGGTCATGGGGGGGCTTCTTGGCCATGGGTCATGGGGAGCCCTCTTGGCCAAGGGGCAAGGCAAGGGCATGGGGAACCCTCTTGACCATGGGGCAGGACATGGCCACAGGGATGCCTCTTGGCCATGACCTTGGTGACCACAGCCTTAGGTCAAGGCTTCCCCACAAGGAGCCCCAATCTCTTCCTGCAGACAAGGAAACTGCAGCAGCTCCTGCCCCACATCATGGGCAGGCTCCGGGATGCCGATGAGGAGCTCAGGATAAAGGCCCTGATGATCCTATGGAATGTGATGGGTCACCTACCAAGGGCAGAGGCCAGCCCCATTGCCGTGGGGCTGGTGCGAGACCTCCGACCCCTCTTTGATGGAGTAAGAGCTGCGTGGGCCCCCTGCAGTGATTTGGAGCTCACATGGGGATGGCTCCAGGCTTCGCATCCCATCAGGATCTAACCCACATACTCCCTTTTCCTCCTTGCCTCCAGGGATGCAGCCGGATCCAGGAGATCTCCGTCCGCCTGCTCCGGTTCCTCCTGGAGCTGGTGCTTGGCTGTGACAGGAGGAGGATGCGGAGCAAAACCTGGGATCTGCTGCTCCTGCTCTTCTTCTGCATGAGCGACCAAAGCCGCAGCGTGGCCGAGGTATGGACCCGCCCCATATCCCACATTCCTGAGGGTGGGATCATCCCCAAGGTGCCGTCTCCCATCCCATTCTGTGCAGGCTTCCCAAGAAGCTCTCCTTGCTGCGGCGATGCTCCTGGGATGGGAAGAGCTCCAGCACCTATTGGAGAGAAGGCAGATGTGGAGGGTTGCGGAGTGCTTGGTATGGGCCTTGCATCCATCCCTGTTCCCACTGGAACCCCTTGGACCGCTCTGCCCATCACACATTGGGATGGGAAAGGGAGCGCTGGGAGTGCTCCAGCCAATGGGGGCATTCTCCCATTCCCCCTGCAGGTGGAGCGGAGCAGGAAGAGGACTCAGGGATACCTGTACCAGAGCCTGCAGTACCTGCAGGATGGTCAGGTCCCCCTGCAAGAGGCAGCCGTCACGTTCATTGGTGAGTCCCTGCTGTCCCCATCCCAGTCCCCTCTGCTGCATCCCTGATGGATGCTGATGGATCCCAATGGATCCCTGTGCCCAGGACTGGCTGTACAGCCCCTAAGAGGGAAAAGCCCAAGGAAGCTGGGGTAGATCTGCAGAGGTGAGGAGGGAGCAGGGGCTGGGCTGATGCTGGAAGCTATGGGGGAGCTCATCCCGGTCTCTTTGGATCACAGCCCTGGAACCGCTGCTGGATGAGGGTGATCCCGGCCTCCGTTCCCTGGCGGCACAGACCGTGCTCATCCTTAGGAGTGCACCGGAGCGGCAGAGCCTGGGATGCCGTCTGCAGGCGCTCTGCTGCTGGGAATGGTGCAGTTTTCCTTAGGGAAAAGGATGGCGGAGACAAACCCGGACCAAGGAGCTCCGGAGACCGAAGGGCAGCGCCTCCACCGCCCCGTTCCCTGCTCTCCATCTCCATCAATAGCATCCGGGCAGTACGGCCACCAACCCTGATTCCCTGTTATCCCGCAATGAAGATGCAGTGATTCCTTCCGAGCTTCCCTGCTTCCATGGGTCAGCAAAGGGGGTGCCACTGTGGAAGGAAACGGTGCTTCCAAAGGAATTTGGTCCATTATAACGCCAAAAGTCACGCATCAGCATCGCAATCCCCCGCCTCGATTCCATTGAGCGCACCCGGGTACCCCTGTGCAGTCCCCCTTGCTCCTTCACTTGGTACTACCCACTGGATAAAGCCACGCCTCCCAAGCAGGCACAGCCAATCAGAGCCCGCACCATCCAGATTTGCCACCCCCCACTCCTGTGGGCGGGCTCATCGGGCATGAAACAGAGGGGTCACTCCCCCCAGTACCCAAAATTTGGTACCCGATGCCTCAAAATAGGGGACACCCCCCCAAAATGGGATTCCAGCACCCAAAAATGGCTTGGACCCGCCTCCCCAGACACTCAAACTGGTCGCGACCACCCTTTTTTACCCCTCCCTTGTGGAACAAAGGACAATGGGGAGGTGGGGGTGGGCAGCAGCTTTATTCCCATCAGCATCAAAACGGGAGGGGAGGGCATTAAATAAGAGCATGGGGATGTATAAAATAATATACACAATTTGGGGGGGGAATGATTTTGTGGGGGGGCAATGCGGGGATCACATGGAGGCCCCTCCCCCAGCCGTGGAGAGAATGGGTAGATAAAGGCACGATTTGGGGTTGGAATGGCACCATTTATATAAATATAGTGACTTATAAAGGGGGGGTGGGGGTGGGGGAGGCAAGAGCGGGTTAAACCCATTGGTTTCCACTAGGAAAATATTTAGCGAGGGGGGAGAAAGTGCTGGAAGAGTCTAATTATTAGTTAGCATAGTATTAATTTTTATTATTCAGGATTTGCCCCCTAAATGAGGGGCGGGGGGCGGCTCCTGCACCCTGTTATTGCCTTGAATGGTATTGTCCCATTCCGCCCCCCCCCCCCCAGGGATATCAGGGGGCAAAGGGGATGTATGGGGGTGTGGGGGAGAGCCCTATAGGGAAGCCTCAGCCCCATAGGAAGGCCTCAGCCCCATAGGGAAAGCTTGAACCCCATAGGGAAGGCTCAGCCCTATAGGGAAGGCTCAGCCCCACAGGAAAAGCTCAGCCCCATTGTGAAATCCTGAACCTGTAAGAAGGCTCAGCCCCATAGGGAAAGCCTGAACCCCGTAAGGAAGGCTCAGCCCCATAGGAAAGTCTCAGCCCCATAGGAAAGGCTTGAGCCCTATAGGGAAGGTCTGAAGCCCTCAGCCCCATAGAGATGGATATTCTCAGTCCCCTGTGGAGGTTTGTGGCCCCATAAGGGCTGGTCTTCAGCCCCACAGGGAGGCTCCTGGCCCCATAGAGATGCTCTCAGCCCCATACGGATGCCCTCTGCCCTATAGGGAAAGTCCTCAGTGCCATATGGGTGCACATATGGTCCCATAGAGTTGCATTTGGTCCCATACAGAGGCTCCTGGTCATATATGGAAGCCCATGGCCCCATATGGAAGCTCATGGCCCCATATTGAAGCCGTTAGCCCAATATAGATGCTCGTGGTCCAGTCTGGGGGCCCCATGTTGCATGTGGAAGCTCATAGTCCCATATGGAGGCCCTGGGTCCTATATGGAGGTCCTCAGTCTCATATAGAGGCCCATAGCTACATATGGAGGCCCTCATCCCTAAGCCCTAGACAGATGCTTGTGGTCTCATATGGAGGTCCCATGTTGTATATGGATGCTCCTAGCCCCATACGGATGCTCCTAGACCCATATGGATGCTCCTAGCCTCATATAGAGGCCCTCAATCCCATATGGATGCTTGTGGTCCCATACGGAGGCCCTTGGTCCGATATGGATGCTATGGTCCTATATGGTCCTATGTTTTATATGGATGCTGCTTGTAGGCCCATAAAGAGCTCTTCAGCCCCATATAGAGGTCCTGAGCCCTAGATGGATGCTGGTGGTCCCATATGGAAACCCCATATCCTGTATGGATGCTCCTGACTCCATAAGGATGCTCCTAACCCCATAAGGATGCTCCTAACCCCATATGGATACCATTGGTCCTATATAGACCCTCTCAGCCCCATATGGTGGTCCATAGGAGGACACAGCATCGCCTATATGAGTCCCACGAGGCATCTCCTGTGGCTCCACCCACTCGAGGCACTGAAGATGCCAAGTGTCTTTTATGGAATCCCAGTGTCTCTCTATGGAATCACAGTGCTCCCTATGGAATCCCAGGGTCCAAGGGGGGTCCCCAGTGTCCCATGGGGGGATGTGGGGTGTGTGTCACAGCTCCTGTTTGTTCACAGGACCGGGGAAGATCCAAGATCTTCAGTGTCCCACAGTGGAACCGCAGTGTCCCCATATGGAATCCCAGCATTCCCTATGGAGTCACAGCGTTCCCTATGGAATCCAGGCATTCCAATGAGGGTCACAGCTCCTCTTTGTCCACGGTGGCAGAGAAGACACAAGATCTTTAGTGTCCCTTATGGAACCGCAGTGTCTCCCTGTGGAATTCCAGTGTTCCCTATGGAATGGCAGAGTTCCCTATGGAATGCCAGCATCCCAGCGGTGGTCGCAGCTCCTGCTTGTCCACGGTGCCGGAGAGGACGCAAGATCCTCAGGGTCCCTTATGGAACTGCAGCGTCTCCCTATGGAATACCAATGTCTCTCACTATCGAATCCCAGCATTCCAATGGGGGTCACAGCTCCTCCTTGTGCATGGCACTGGAGAAGATGCGAGATCCTCAGTGTCCCTTATGGAACTGCAGCATTTCTCTGTGGAATCCCAGCATTCCCTATGGAACCACATTGTTCCCTATGGAATGCCATTGTCATGGAAGGGGGTCACAGCTCCTCCTTGTCCAGAGTGCCGGAGAAGACATGAGACCCTCAGTGTCCCTTATGGAACCACGGTGTCTCCCTATGGAATCCCAGCAATCCCTGTGGAATGGCAGCGTTCCCTATGAAATCACACTGTTCCCTATGGAATGCCATTGTCCTGGGAGGCGGGTCACAGCTCCTCCTTGTCCACGGTGCTGGAGAAGGTGCGGGTGATGCAGCGGAGCTGGCGCGAGGGTGAGTGCGATTCCTGCTGCAGGCGCTGGTTCTTGTGAGGCAGGTTGGCCACTTCTGCCTGGAGAACCACATTATCCTGCTTCTCCTATGGGATACAGGGTCAGAGCCCCAAAACAGACCAAAAGAGCATCAATCCATCCTCAAAAAAAACAAAACCACTCCAAAACTACCTCAAACCCACGTTGTCCTGCTTCTCCTATTGGACATAGGGTTAGAGCCCCAAAACAACCCCAAAACAGCCCCAAAATAGCCCCAAAACACTGCAAAGTCACCCTGTCCTGCTTCTCCTATGGGATACAGGTAAGTTAATCAAAACAGCTCCAAAACACCACGGAAGAGTGCCCCAAACCCACGAAATCAACCCCAAAACACCCCAAAACCACCTTGTCCTGCTTCTCCTATGGGATACAGGGTCAGAGTTCCAAAACTGCCCCAAAACAGCCCCCGAACCACCCACAAAACACCCCAAAACACCCCAAAACCACCATGTCCAGCTTCTGCTATGGGATTCAGGGTCCGAGCCCAAAAACACCATCAAAACACAACCAAAATACCCCAAAACCATCATAATACCACCTTATACTGCTTCTCCTATGGGATACAGGGTCAGTGCCCCAAAACCAATGAAAACTACCCCAAAACCAACTCGTCCTGCTTCTCCTATGGGGTACAGGATTAGGGCTACAAAACCCCCCAAAACCACCTAAAATCACCCCAAACCCACCTTGTCTTGCTTCTCTATGGCATACAGGGTCAGAACCCCAAAACAGCTCCAAAACACCCCAAAACCACCCCAAAACCAGCTTGTCCTGGTTCTCCTATAGGATACAGGGACAGGATATCGAAACAGACTGAAATCACTTCCAAACCACCCAAAACCATACCAAAACCATCTTGCCCTACTTCTGCTATGGATACAGGGTCAGAGCCCAAAACCAGCTCAAAACAGCCCCAAAACATCCCAAAACCACCTTGTCCTGCTTCTCCTAATGGATACATAGCCAGAGCCCCAAAACAGCCCAAAACACCCTAAAACACCCCAAAACCACCTTGGTCTGCTTCTCCTAATGGATACAGGGTAAGAACCCCAAAAGAGCCCCAAAACACACCAAAACCACCTTGTCGGCTTCTTCAGTGAGATACAAAGTCAGAGCCCCAAAACAACCCCAAATAACAAAAACCAGCCCCAAAACACACCAAAACCATCACAAAATGAACTTTTCTTGCTTCTCTTGTGGGATACATAGTGAGAGCCCAAAAACACCCCTAAACCCAACAAAACCACCCCAAAACCACCTTGTCCTGCTTCTCCCATGGGATACAGGTCAGAGCCCCAAAACACCCCAAACCCAGCCAAAACCAACCCCAAAACACCCCATAACCACCGTCTCCTACTTCTCCTATGGGATACAGTGTCAGAGCCCAAAACCACCCGAAAAGCACCCCAAACCAGCACAAAATGACCTTGTCCCGCTTCTCCTATGGCACACAGGGTCAGAGCACCAAAAAAGCCCAAAACAAGCCCCGAAACAGCCCAAAACCACCCCAAAATTCCTTTGTCCTGCTTCTTCCATGGGATACAGGGTCACAGGTGAAAAACGCACCAAAACAGCCCAAAGCCACCCCCAAAACACCTTGTCCTGCTTCTCCTGTGGGATACAGGGTCAGAGCCCCAAAACTGATGCAAAACAGACACAAAACACCCCAAAAACATACCCAAAACCACCTTGTCCTTTTTTTCCTATGGGATACAGGGCCAGAGCCACAAAGCAGCCCCAGAACACCGCAAAAACACTCTAAAACACCTCAAAACCACCTTGTTCTGCTTCTCCTATGGGATGAAGGGTCAGAGATGCAAAACAGACCCAGAACAGCCCCAAAACACACCAAAACCACCTTGTCCGGCTTCTGCAAAGACATATAGAGTCAGAGCCCCAAAACAACCCCAAAATAGCAAAAAACAGCCCCAAAACAGCCAAAACCAGCCCCAAAACACCACCAAAACACACCAAAAACTCCACAAAATGACCTTGTCATGCTTCTCCTATGGGATACACGTTGAGAGGCCCAAAACACACCTAAACCGAACAAAACCACCCCAAAAACAACGTGTCCTGCTTCTCCTATGGGATAAATTGTCAGAGCCCAAAACACCCCAAAACCAAACCAGAACCACCCAAAACCACCCCAAAACCACCTTGGCCTGCTTCTCTTATAGGTTACATTGTCAGCGCCCCAAACCAGCCACAAAACAGCCCCCAAAACATCCCAAAACCACCTTGTACTACTTCTCCTATGGGATACAGGGTCAGAGCCACAAAACAGCCCCAAAACCTGTCCAAAACACTCCCCAAACACCCCAAAACCACTTTGTCCTGCTTCTCCTATGGGACATAGGGCCAGAGACCCCAAACACCCCAAACCTAACTCAAACCACCACCAAAACATACCAGAAACGCCCCCAAACCACCTTATGCTGCTTCTCTTATGGGATACAGGGTCAGATCCCCAAAACACTGGAAATCACCACAAACCCAACCACCCCCCCCCCCCCCCCCAAAATCACCTTATCCTGTTTATCCTATAGGATACAAGGTCAGGGCCCAAAACCACCCCAAAACAGCCCAAAACCACTCCGAAAACTACCTTATCCTGCTTCTCCTATGGGATATAGGGTCAGTGCCCCAAAACAGCCATAAAAACCACTCAAAACCACCCCAAAACCACCTTGTCCTGTTTCTCCGATAGAATACATTGTCAGAACCCCAAACCACCACAAAGCCAACACAAAACCTCTCAAAACCACCCCCAAAACACCTGAAAACCACCTTGTCCTGCTTCTCCAATGGGATGTAGGGTCAGAGCCCCAAAACAGCCAAAAACTGGCCCCAAAACAGCCCAAAAACCAACCCCCAAAACACCCCCAAACCCACCTTGTACTGCTTCTCCTATGGGACACAGTGTCAGAGGCCCAAAACTCCACAACCCCCCCCACAACCAACCAAAACCAGCCCAAACCACCCTAAACCACCCCAAAATCACCTTGTCCTGCTTCTCCTATGGGATACTAGGTCAGGGCCTAAAACCAACCCAAAAAACCCCTAAGACACCTCAAAAACACCCTTAAACCACTCAAAACCACCACCAAAACCACCTAAAAAACCTGCAAAACACCCTAAAAAAAACCCAGAACACCATGTTCTGCTTCTCCTATGGGATACAGGGTCAGAGTACATAAATACACCCCAACCCCCCCCAACCACCCTGAAACACCCCAAAACCAACATAAAACCACCCAAAACCATCCCAAAACCACCATGTCCTGCTTCTTCTACGGGGTACAATGTCAGGATCCAAAAACACCCCCAAAACACCCCAAAGCCACCCCGAACCCACCACAAAAACGATTAAAACCACCCCAAAGCCACCCCAAAACTACCATGTCCTGCTTCTCCTATGAGATACAAGGTCAGGGCCCAAAACCACCTGAAAAACACCCTAAACCACCCCAAAACTTCCCCAAACCACCCTAAAACCCCCTTGCCCTGCTTCTGCTAAGGGATACAGGCTCAGAGCCTAAAACCAGCCCCAGAACAGCCCAAAGCCACCCCCAAAATACGCCCAAACCACCCCAAAATCACCTTGTCCGGCTTCTCCTATGGAATACATGGTCAGAGCCCAAAACCACCCCAAAACCAAACCAAAGCCTCACAAAATTACCCCCAAACCACCCCAAAACCACCCCAAAATGGTACCTTCTGTAGGCCGCTGTGGAGCTGCTTTAACATGGCCTCGAGCTGCATCACCTTCTCGGGTAGGTCCAAGGCTGTGGGGGTGCTGTGGGGGGGGGCAAAGGGCAATGGGGGGGAGGCCCTGGGGTGTCCCCCTATTTGGGGGGGGGGTTCCCAGACCCACATGTGGGGGTCCCAGCCCCACATACAAGGGGGACATGGGGGGGTCGCCATATAGTGGGGGTCCCTGTACCTGATGGGGGGGCAACCCCCGCAGCCTCTCTGGGGGTGGGGGGTCGGGGCTCACCCCGGCTCCGTGAGGGAGAACAGGGACACGGCCCTTTGCACTGGAGGATGCCACGTCAGCACCCCAAAACCAGCCCAAACCAGCCCCAGATACCCCCGAACCAGCCCAAAACACCCCTAAACCAGACCAAACCAGCCCAAAACACCCCCACAACACCCCAAAGCAACCCCAAACACCCAAAAACCATCTCAAAATATCCCCCAAACAGCCCAAAACACCCCCAAAACAGCCCAAACCATCCCCAAAACAGCCTGAAACACCCCCAAACCAGATTGGAACACCACAAAACAGCCCTAAACACCCTGAAAACAGCTCAAAACACCCCTAAACCAACCCCAAACAATCAAACCAGCCCCAAACACCCCAAAACCAGCCCAAACTAACCCAAAACACCCCTAAATCCCCAAAACACCCCTAAATCCCCCCCAACCCCTCTGCTTTACACCCCCAAATTCAAAGCAGCACCCACAAACCCACCCCAAATTCAACCTCAGCACCCCAAAAGCACCTCAAACCCACACCAATTACTACCTCAGCACCCCAAATCCAACACAGTATCCCCCAAAACCCCCCAAACCGACCCCATGCTGAGGGTGCATTTGGGGGGTGTGTGTGTGATACCTGTATGTCATAGGAGAAGCCGGACAAGCTGGTTTTGGTTTTTTTTTGGGTGGTTTTGGTTTTCTTAAGGATGGATTCATGCTGTTTTGGTATGTTCTGTGGCTCTAACCCTGTATGCCATAGGAGAACCAGGACAAGGTGGTTTTGGGGTAGTTTTGGCGTGTTTTTTTTTGGGGGGGGGATGGTTTTGGGGCTCTTTTGGGCTGTATAGGGACTCTGACCCTGTATCCCATAGGAGAAGCAGGGCAAGGTGGGTTTGGGGTGTTTTGGGGGTGTTTTGGGCCTGTTTTTGGTCTCTTTTGTGGCTCTGAGCCTGTTTCTCATAAGAGAAGCAGGACAAGGTGTTTTTAGTGTGGTTTTGGTCTCTTTTGGGGCTGTTATGAGGCTCTGACCCTGTATCCCATAGGAGAACCAGGGCAAGGTGGCTCTCCAGGCGGAAGAGGCCAACCTGCGCCACAAGAACCGGCGCCTGCAGCAGGAATCGCACTCGGCCTCACGCCAGCTCTGCCGCTTCACCCGCATCTTCTCTGGTACCGTGAACAAGGAGGAGCTGTCTCGCCCCACCCACCCCAGGTCAATGGCATTCCATAGGGAACAGCGTAATTCCATAGGGAACGCTGCCATTCCATAGGGATTCCTGTGATTCCTTAGGGAGATGCTATGGTTCCATAAGAAACACCGAGGATCTCACATCTTCTCCAGTGCCATGCACAAGGAGGAGCTGTGCCATGCACAAGGAGGGGCTGTGACCCCCACTGGAATGTTGGGATTCCATAGGGAGAGACATTGGGATTCCACAGGGAGACGCTGCGGTTCCAAAAGGGATGCTGAGGATCTTGCGTATTATCCGGCACCGTGGATAAGCAGGATCTGTGACCACCATTGGGATGCTGGCATTCCTTAGGGAACACTGGGATTCCATAGGGAGACACCACAGTTTCATGAGGGACACTAAAGATCTTGCGCCGTCTCTGGCACCGTGTACAAAGAGGAGCTGTGACCCTCACTGGAATGCTGGAATTACACAGGGAACACCGTGATTCCATAGGGAATGCTGGGATTCCATATGGGGATGCGGCGGGTCCATAAGGGACATTAAGGATCTTGGATCTTCTCCAGTACTGTGGACAAAGAGGAGCTCTGAACCCACCCCCCCCCCCCGCCAATAGGACACCGGGGACCCCCCTTTGACACTGGGATTTCATAGGGAGCACTGTGATTCTATAGGGAGACACTGGGATTCCATAAGTGACACTTGGCATCCCCAATGCCTGGAGCAGATGGAGCCACAGGAGATGCCTCATGGGACTCATATAGGGGATGCTGTGTCCTCCTATGGGCCACCATATGGGGCTGAGGGGGTCTATATGGGACCAAGGGTATCCATGTGTGGTTAGGAGCATCCTTACGGAGTTAGGAGCATCCATATAGGACATGGGGCTTCCATATGGGACCGCCAGAATCCATCTAGGGCTGAGGGCCTCTATATGGGGCTGAGGGGCTCTATATGGGCCTATGAGCAGCATCCATATACAACAAGGGACCATCAGCATCCATATCGGACCAAGAGCCTCCATATTGATTCGGAGAAAACTCCAGGAACAAACTTGTCAACAAAGTTTTCAAGCTGACAAGCAGGTATTCTTTATTGCGGCGCCGGGAGACACAGTATATAGCTCCTCCTAACGTGTGTCTCCCTGTTGCTCCACAAGCCGTCCTTATATAGTCCCTGGGAATACATACATTACGTCATTTTCCAGAAAGTTCCCCGCATGCGTACAGAATTGTGGTGGTGGGCTCTGAGGGTCGTTTACTTCTTCCAACAATCTTCATCACTTCTGGCAGCCTTTGGAGCACGCGCAGTAGATGCTCATACCAGTTTAATTGGTTCGTTAGCACAGGAGACACAACAATCCTCCTATCCTCCTACTTATCAGTTAGTTTAACTGTAGCCCATCCTGGACACCTGCCGTTCCCAGATACTCCTTATTCCTGTGTCCTGTTCTTCTAGACTGTTTTTCTTCAAACTCTGTCAACTATAACAATTTATCTTGTACAAGAATGCTCAGTGTATTCTCTAGCTGCACTCTATTTTTTTCTATGTATCATGTACTTTAGTAATTTTCCATTGCTACTGTTACAAAGCCATCAAACTTAGCATTACTTAAAACTGATTCTAAAGGTTTATATATTCCATTTAGTGATTTTCTGTCCCCCTTGTTTCAAATCCCACCTTTTTCTGTCCTTTTGCAAATTCTTTTGCAACATTTTATATATTACCATTACCATCAAAAGTCTTTTGAAATAATTTCCCCTTTCTACTTGGTGCTTAATTTCACTCCTTTTCCAGTCTTCATAATTTATCATAGCATTTACAACACCAGAGGGAACATTGTATCATACCACAAGTAATCAATATTAAAATAATTAACACCAATATACCTGCAACCAGTTGCCTCAACCAGGAGAGATCAGGTAACCGTGAAGTTAACCCTTTCCATATTTTTTTTCAAAACCCCAGGAGGTGTCATCCATGGCCATTTCATGAAATATCTTAGTTTGTTTCCAAATTTCCTCCTGATCTGTTTCAATTCTGCCACTTTGGTCTATATAGGAGCAACAACTTTCACTGATTATGGAACAAACTCCTCTTTGTGATGTCATTAACATGCCTAGAGCCATTCAGTTTTGTAATACCACCTTAGATAGGCTAGTTATCTCTCGTTCTGCCTGGATTATATCAATGTTTTTATTTTCCATTTCCTCTATGGTTGCTGAGATATTAATAACTTATAATTCACTTATTCCCAAAGATGGAATTAGCCCTCTTACAAAACTATGAAATGCAGTATGCTGTTCAATAATAGGGTTAAACCCTTGCTTAATCTGTTTAGCAAAATTGGGTATTACAGCACCTAAGGTGTATGCCCCCTTCTAGTTGAGGGCTAGAGTCTTATAAGCATTTTCTCCACATAACCAATACCATCCTTTCCCTTTAGGAACGGGCCACCACTGAATTATGATACCATCTATATTAATAGTGTGATTGCAATTTGAATGGTGACCTACATCTGTGGCATTTAAACAAGCATTATCTCCTACCCTGGTTCCCGGTGTAATACATCTTTGTGCACAGGTGTAATATTTATCACCTGCATTAGGATTAACTATTCCAAATTTTAACCTTTCCTTCGAATACAGATTGCTAGCATTCACCCACAAATTTGTCCATGAGACAGTGTTAGGAATTGGAACTCCAATTAATGGGAGATCCAGGCTTTCTCCTGATTTAGGCAACTGTGCACCCAACAGTCACTACGATTGAAAACCTTAGTGACATTCTGCACTAATTTCAGGTATAAGTTCTGGTCCCAGGCTTGTGCTCCAGTTATCGTATGAGTCCTAATTGTGACCGACGCAATTTCATACACAAGGGTCCTGAAGGTTTGACCTGCCATGTCTTCTCTGGCTCTGGTGCTTTCTTTATTCTTGAGTAATGTATTCAAGCAGGTTGTTCCTTTATCTTCACTGCTGTAAAGGTGGTCAGTAATCTCTGGTACGGTAAGCTCCACTTCTGTAGAGGATCTCCTGAAAAATTCTTAACATAAACCCAGTCTCCAGATCTGAAAGGGTGAATCAGATAACCCAGACCACTTGCTCTTGTCCCTACTGTTCTCTTATTTATCTCCTCCAACTGTTTTTCCAGATGGATCAGAAACTGTCGGAGATAGCCTTCCCCCACTTCCTGAAGACTTTCTCCTTTAAACTGGGACTGATATGGTCTTCCATACAAAATCTCAAATGGGCTAACCTCTTCTTTTGACCAAGGTTTAGTTCGAATTCTTAATAGAGCCAGTGGTAAAGCTTGGTACCAATATAAATTTGTTTCCTGACATATTTTACTAATCTGTTTAATCAGATGGTTCATCTTTTCTACTTGCCCACTAGCCTGAGGCCTGTATGGAACACGTAGTTGCCAATCAATTTCAAATTTTTTCCTAATTTCTTGCAACAATTTTGCACTAAATTGTTAACCTCGGTCTGAAGAAATTGCCTCTGGTACTCCAAAATGAGGTATGATCTCGTTAAATAATATTTTAATCACTTGTCTTACATTATTTATCCTACAAGGGAATGCTTCTGGCCAGCCTGAAAAAGCATCCTTTAACACCAACAAATGTCGATAACCTCCTTTTCTTGATAATTCAGAGAAATCTGTTTGCCACTGCTGTCCCAGATAACTTCCTCTCACAATTGTCCCAGTTTGATTTCTATTTTCAGTTTTAGGATTATTCTTAAGACATAGCTGACATTGTTTTGCCACTAATTGAACTATAGATTTGTATATAGATTTCTTCCTACAATTTGTTTAAGTGTTTATACAAAGAGTTACTACCACAATAAGTTTTATTATGTTCCTCCTGAACTAACTTCCAGAGTTGGTTATAGGGGGCTACAATTCTCCCATCAGGTATCTGAACCCCACCCTCTTTATTTTCCTGTCCTTTTAGATCTTGTATCAATTTTCTATCCTCTTTTGAATACCTAGGTTTAGATTTCTCAATTGTTATTTTGCCATCGGGGATTAAGGACATGATTTTAGATTCTTCAGCTGCTTGTTTGGCTTCAAAATCGGCCAAATTATTTCCGATTTCCTGACCAGAGTCACCTTGATGTACTTTACAGTACATAATAGCTACTTCTTCAGGTAGCTGAACAGCTTCTAGTAATTGTAGAATTTCTGTAGCATGTTTAATCTGTTTCCCTTGTGTGTTCAAAAGTCCTTGCTCTTTCCAGATAGCTGCATTTGCATGGACCACACCAAATGCGTATTTAGAATCAGTCCAAATATTTATCCTTTTATCTTCAGCCAATTCCAGGGATCTCATTAATGTTATTATTTCTGCCTTCTGGGCAGAGGTGTTTGCAGGTAAAGGTTTAGCTTCTATTACCTGTGAAGTGGTGGTAACGGCATATCCTGCCTTTCATTCACCTGCTTTTGTTCATGAAGCTACTACCTCAGTAAACCAAGAATAAGCACCTTCCAGAGGTTTTTCTTTCAAGTCTGGTCGGCTCAAATACACAGTCTCTATGGTGGCCAAGCAGTTGTGTGTTAGTGGTTCTGTTGATTGTTCCTGCAAAAAGGACGCTGGATTCACAACATTAGTGACCACAAAAAAAAAAAGCTCTGCATTGCAACGCGACAGCTCTGCATTGAAATCCAACAGCTCTGCATTGCAACGCTACGTTAGCCCTTGAACACAACAGTCCTGTATTGAAACGCGACGGTCCCGTATTGAAACATGACGGTTCTGCCTTGAAACGCGACGGTTCTGCCTTGAAACACTACAGTTCTGCCTTGAAACACTACAGTTCTGCCTTGAAACGCGACAGCTCTGCATTGAAACATGACAGTTCTGCAATGAAACATGACAGTTCTGCAATGAAATACGACAGGTCTGCATTGAAACGAAAGAGGTGTGCATTGATACACTATGTTCTGAATTGAAACGCAAGAGGTCTGCACTGACATGCTAAGTTCTGCATTGAAACGCAAGGTGAGCACTCAGTCTAAATCCTGCATTGAAACGAGAGACCTCTGCATTGAAACGCGACAGCTCTGCATTGAAACGCGACAGCTCTGCATTGAAACGCGATGTTAGCCCTTAAACGTGGCAGTCCAGTATTGAAACGCGACAGTCCTGCGTTGAAACGCGACAACTCGGCATTGAAGCGCGACAGCTCTGCATTGAAACGCGACAGTCCTGCGTTGAAACGCGACAGCTCTGCAATGAAACGCGACAGCTCTGCAATGAAACGCAACAGCTCTGCGTTGAAACGCGACAGTCCTGCATTGAAATGCGACAGTCCTGCATTGAAACGCGCCAGCTCTGCATTGAAACGCGTCAGCTCTGCATTGAAACGCGACGTTAGCCCTTGAACACGACAGTCCTGTATTGAAACGCGACAGCTCTGCATTGAAAAGCGACAGCTCTGCATTGAAACGCGACAGCTCTGCATTGAAACGCGACGTTCGCCCTTGAACGTGACAGTCCTGCATTGAAACGTAACAGTCCTGCATTGAAACGCGACAGTCCTGCATTGAAACGCGACAGCACTGCATTGAAATGCGACAGTCCTGCATTGAAACGCGACAGTCCTGCATTGAAACACGACAGTCCTGCATTGAAACGCGATAGTCCTGCATTGAAACGCGTCAGCTCTGCATTGAAATGCGACAGCTCTGCATTGAAACGCGACGTTAGCCCTTGAACCCGACAGTCGTGCATTGAAACGTGACAGTCCTGCATTGAAACGAAAGAGGTGTGCAGTGACACACTTTGTTCTGTATTGAAACGCAAGAGGTCTGCAAGAAACGCTAAGTTCAGCATTGAAACACAAGGTGTGTACTCAGTATAAATTCTCCATTGAAACGCTACGTTCGACTTACCAACACGACAGTTCTGCATTGAAATATAACAGTTCTGCAATGAAATACGACAGGTCTTCATTGAAAAGAAAGAGGTGTGCGCTGATACACTATGTTCTGCATTGAAAAGCAAGAGGTCTGCACTGACATGCTAAGTTCTGCATTGAAAAGCAAGGTGTGCACTCATTCTAAATTCTGCATTGAAACGCGACAGTTCTGCATTAAAATGCGAGAGCTCTGCATTGAAACGTGACAGCTCCGCATTGAAACGCGACAGTCCTGCATTGAAACGCGACAGTCCTGCATTGAAACGCGACAGCTCTGCATTGAAACGCGACGTTAGCCCTTGAACGCGACAGTCCTGTAATGAAACGCGACAGTCCTGCATTGAAACGAGACAGTCCTGCATTGAAACGCGACAGTCCTGTATTGAATCGCGACAGTTCTGCAATGAAATACGACAGGTCTGCATTGAAACGAAAGAGGTGTACACTGATACACAAAGTTCTGCATTGAAGCGCAAGAGGTCTGCACTGAAATGCTAAGTTCTGCATTGAAATGCATGGTGTGCACTCAATCTAAATTCTGCATTGAAACGCGACAGCTCTGCATTGAAACGCGACAGCTCGGCATTGAAACGTGACAGCTCTGCATTGAAACGCGACAGCTCTGCATTTAAACGCGACAGCCCTGCTTTGAAACGCGACAGCTCTGCATTGAAACGCGACAGTCCTGCGTTGAAACGTGACAGCTTTGCATTGAAACGTGACAGCTCTGCATTGAAACGCGACAGCTCTGCATTGAAACGCGACAGCTCTGCATTGAAACGCGACAGCTCGGCATTGAAACGCGACAGCTCTGCATTGAAACGCGACGTTTGCCCTTGAACGCGACAGTACTTTATTGAAATGCGACAGCTCGGCATTGAAACGCGACAGCTCTGCATTGAAACGCGACATCTCTGCATTGAAACGCGACACCTCTGCATTGAAACGCGACGTTAGCCCTTGAAAGCGGCAGTCCTGCACTTAAAAGCGACACACCTGCACTGAAACGCGACAGCTCTGCACTGAAACCCGACAGCTCTGCATTGAAACGCGACGTTAGCCCTTGAAAGCGACAGTCCTGCACTTAAAAGCGACACACCTGCACTGAAACGCGACAGCTCTGCACTGAAACGCGACTATCCTGTATGGAAACGCGACAGTCCTGCATTGAAACGCGACATTCCTGCATTGGAACGCGACAGTCCTGCATTGAAACGCGACGTTAGCCCTTGAAAGCGATAGTCCTGTATTGAAACGCGACAGCTCTGCATTGAAACGCGACGTTAGCCCTTGAAAGCGACAGTCCTGCATTGAAACGCGACGGCTCTGCACTGAAACGCGACAACTCGGCATTGAAGCGCGACAGCTCTGCATTGAAACGCGACAGTCCTCCATTGAAACGCGACGTTAGTCCTTGAAAGCGATAGTCCTGTATTGAAACGCGACAGCTCTGTATTGAAACGCGACAGCTCTGCATTGAAACGTGACAGCTCTGCATTGAAAAATGACAGCTTGGCATTGAAACGCGACAGCTCTGCATTGATACGCGACGTTAGCCCTTGAAATAGACAGTCCTGTATTGAAACGCGACAGTACTGCATTGAAACGCGACAGTCCTGCATTGAAACGCGACAGCTCTGCACTGAAACGCGACAGCTCTGCCCTGAAACACGACAGCTCTGCATTGAAACGCGACAATCCTGTATGGAAACGCGACAGTCCTGCATTCAAAGCAACTGTCCTGTATTGAAACGCGACTGTCCTGCATTGAAACCCAACAGTCCTGCATTGCAACGCGACAGCCTTGAGTTGAAACGCGACAGCTCTGCGTTGAAACGCGACGTTAGCCCTTGAAAGCGATAGTCCTGCATTGAAACGCGACAGTCCTGCATTGAAACGCGACATTCCTGCATAGAAACGCGACAGTCCTGCATTGAAACGCGACATTAGCCCTTGAAAGCGATTGTCCTGTATTGAAACGCGACAGTCCTGCATTGAAACGCAACAGTCCTGCATTGAAACGCAATGGCTTAGCATTGAAAATCGACAGCTCTGCATTGAAACGCGACGTTTGCCCTTGAACGCGACAGTAATTTATTGAAATGCGACAGCTCGGCATTGAAACGCGACAGCTCTGCATTGAAACGCGACAGCTCTGCATTGAAACGCGACCTTAGACCTTGAACGCGACAGTCCTGTATTGAAACGCGACAGCTCCGCATTGAAACGCGACAGCTCTGCACTGAAACGCGACAGCTCTGCATTGAAACGCAACAGCTCTGCACGGAAACGCGACAATTCGGCATTGTAGCGCGACAGCTCTGCATTGAAACGCGACAGCTCTGCACTGAAACGCGACAGCTCTGCCCTGAAACACGACAGCTCTGCATTGAAATGCGACAATCCTGTATGGAAACGCGACAGTCCTGCATTGAAACGCGACGTTAGCCCTTGAAAGCGAAAGTCCTGTATTGAAACGCGACAGCTCTGCATTGAAACGCGACGTTAGCCCTTGAAAGCGACAGTCCTGCATTGAAACGCGACGGCTCTGCACTGAAACGCGACAACTCGGCATTGAAGCGCGACAGCTCTGCATTGAAACGCGACAGTCCTCCATTGAAACGCGACGTTAGTCCTTGAAAGCGATAGTCCTGTATTGAAACGCGACAGTCCTGCGTTGAAACGCGACAGCTCTTCATTGAAACGCGACAGCTCTGCACTGAAACGCGACAGCTCTGCATTGAAATGCGACAGCTCTGCATTGAAACGCGACGTTAGCCCTTGAAAGCCACAGTCCTGCATTGAAACGCGACAGTCCTGCATTGCAACGCGACAGCTCTGCATTGAAACGCGACAACTCTGCACTGAAACACGACAGCTCTGAATTGAAACGCGACAGCTCTGCTTTGAATCGCGACGTTAGCCCTTGAAAGCAACAGTCCTGCATTGAAACGCGACAGTCCTGCATTGAAACGCGACACTACTGCTTTGAAACACGACAGTCCTGCATTGAAATGCGACAGCTCTGCATTGAAACGCGACAGTCCTGCGTTGAAACCCGACAGTCCCTCGTTGAAACGCGATAGCTCTGCATTGAAAGGCGACAGCTCTGCATTGAAAGGCGACGTTAGCCCTTGAAAGCGATAGTCCTGTATTGAAACGCGACAGCTCTGCACTGAAACGTGACAGCTCTGCATTGAAACGCGACAGCTCTGCATTGAAACGCTACAGTCCTGCATTGAAACGTGACAGTCCTGCATTGAAACGCGACAGCTCTGCATTGTAACGCGACAGTCCTGCATTGAAACGCGACAGTCCTGCGTTGAAACGCGATAGCTCTGCATTGAAAGGCGACAGCTCTGCATTGAAAGGCGACGTTAGCCCTTGAAAGCGATAGTCCTGTATTGAAACGCGACAGCTCTGCACTGAAACGCGACAACTCGACATTGAAGCGCGACAGCTCTGCATTGAAATGCGACAGTCCTCCATTCAAACGCGACAGCTCTGCATTGAAACGCGACGTTAGTCCTTGAAAGCGACAGTCCTGCATTGAAACGCGACATTCCTGCATTGAAGCGCGACAGTCCTGCATTGAAACACGACGTTAGCCCTAGAAAGCGATAGTCCTGTATTGAAACGCAACAGCTCTGCATTGAAACGCGACGTTAGCCCTTGAAAGCGATAGTCCTGTATTGAAACGCGACACCTCTGCATTGAAACGCGACAGCTCTGCACTGAAACGCGACAGCTCTGAATTGAAACGCGACAGCTCTGCCTTGAATCGCGACGTTAGCCCTTGAAAGCGACAGTCCTGCATTGAAACGCGACAGTCCTGCATCGAAACGCGACAGTACTGCTTTGAAACACGACAGACCTGCATTGAAATGCGACAGCTCTGCATTGAAACGTGACAGTCCTGCATTGAAACGCGACAGTCCTGCTTTGAAATGCGACAGCTCTGCATTGAAACGCGACAGCTCTGCACTGAGACGCGACAGTCCTGCATTGAAACGCGACGTTAGCCCTTGAAAGCGATTGTCCTGTATTGAAACGTGACAGTCCTGCATAGAAACGCGAAAGCTCTGCATTGAAACGCGACAGTCCTGCATTGAAACGCGACAGTCCTGCGTTGAAACGTGACAGCTCTGCATTGAAACGTGACAGCTCTGCATTGAAACGCGACAGCTCTGCACTGAAACGCGACAGCTCGGCATCGAAACGCGACGTTTGCCCTTGAACGCGACAGTACTTTATTGAAATGCGACAGCCCGGCATTGAAAGGCGACAGCTCTGCATTGAAACGCGACAGCCCTGCACTAAAACGGGACATCTCTGCATTGAAATGCGACAGCTGTGCATTGATACGCGACGTTAGCCCTTGAAAGCCACAGTCCTGCATTGAAACGCGACAGTCCTGCATTGCAACGCGAAACTCCTGCATTGAAACGCGACAGTCCTGCATTGAAATGCGACGTTAGGCCTTGAAAGCGAGTGTCCTGTATTGAAACGCGACAGTCCTGCATTGAAACTCGACAGCTCTGCATTGAAACGCGACAGCTCTGCATTGAAATGCGACAGCTCTGCATTGAAACGCAACATTAGTCCTTGAATGCGACACTCCTGCATTGAAACGCGACAGTCCTGCTCTGAAATGCGACGTTAGCTGTTGAACGCGACAGTCCTGCATTGCAACGTGACAGCCCTGAGTTGAAAAGCGACAGCTCTGCGTTGAAACGCGACAGCTCTACGGTGAAACGTGACAGATCTGCATTGAAACGCGACAGTCCTGCATTGAAACGCGACAGCTCTGCATTGAAATGCCACAGCTCTGCATTGAAACGCGACGTTAGCCCTTGTAAGCGACAGTCCTGCATTGAAACGCGACAGCTCGGCATTGAAACGTGACACCTCTGCATTGAAACGCGACAGCTCTGAATTGAAACGCGACAGCTCTGCATTGAAACGTGATGTTAGCCATTGAAAGCAACAGTCCTGCATTGAAACGCGACAGTCCTGCATTGAAACGCGACAGCTCGGCACTGAAACGCAATAGCTCTGCATTGTAACGCGACAGTAATTTATTGCAACGCGACAGTCCTGCTTTGAAACGCGACAGCTCTGCATTGAAACGCGACAGTCCTGCATAGAAAAGCGACAGCTCTGCATTGAAACCCGACAGTCCTGCATTGAAACGCGACAGTCCTGCGTTGAAACGTGACAGCTCTGCATTGAAACGTGACAGCTCTGCATTGAAACGCGACAGCTCTGCATTGTAACGCGATAGTCCTGCGTTGAAACGCGATAGCTCTGCATTGAAACGCGACGTTAGCCCTTGAAAGCGATAGTCCTTGTCGTGGTTTAAACCAATCCACGCAGGTCGTCCACTCACTACCCCCCCCCGACCCTCCCCACTCCCCAGGGATGGGGAGGAAAGTCAGGAGAATGTAACTCCCACGGGTTGAGATAAGAACAGCCCAGTAACTAAGGTATAACACAAACCACTACTGCTACCACAAATGATAATATTGATAAGAGAAAATAACAAGAGAATACGATACCACCGCCGAACGAGTTCGACCCCCCCGAAGAGCCAGAGCCTGCCCCTTCCGGGTAACTTCCAGTTCCCCCTCCGGGCATGACGTGCTATGGTATGGAATACCTCTTTGGCTAGTTTGGGTCAGGTGTCCTGTCTCTGCTTCCTCCCGGCCTCCCTCGTCCCCAGCAGAGCATGAGACTCACAGAGTCCTTGGCCAGAATAAACATTACTTAGCAACAATTAAAAACAATCGGTATTATCAGCTCTTTGCCCAGGCTGGAAGTCAAAACACAGAGCTTGCACCAGTTACTAAGAAGGAGCAAAACGGCTCCTGGTAAACCCAGGACAGTATCCACCCCTTATTCCATACCATTCACATCATGCTCAGATCCCACATTTTTCAGTATACCATCAGTCTTATCCCAGTACACTCTTAGTGCATAGACCAGTCCTTATAAAGCTGCTGAGTCCATTCGGTCCATGATGTCAGTTTCCATCCTTTGTAACAGTCTTTTCAGGGCAGGAAAAGCTGTGTGCAGTGTTGGATTGTTGCCTGCTGGTGATGATTCTTCACTGCAGAACTTGTCTGGTTCTATCAGAATTCATTCTTTGTTGGGATGATGGTTGGAGGGAAGTCAGGGCCAGTCACTGGTAACCTGAAAACATCTAATTGATGATCTCTAAAAGTATTACACTGCAGGCAACAGCACACAATTAAGTTCATTGGCTGTTTTCCCCTAAAATCAAATCCCCTTGAGGTATACATCGGACTTCCCCGTTTTCCTGCATTACCCACCAAGTATATCCGGGTCCCTGAGCAAAAGTAATCCCACGAGTGGGTTTGCCTTTACCTGAAGCAGGAATAACCCAGACTATCTTCCCCAGCAAATTCTTCATATGCACCACAGGAACTTTGTCCCCCTCTACAATATGTAAAAGTTCTGACTGGGCTGGGCCAGCTCTATTGACCGATCCTCTAGTGTTAACCAACCAGGTGGCCTTTGGTAAGTGTGTATCCCAATGCTTGAAAGTTCCCCCACCCATTGCTCTCAGTGTGGTTTTTAACAGCCCATTGTACCGTTCGATTTTCCCAGAGGCTGGTGCATGGTAAGGGATGTGATATACCCACTCAATGCCATGCTCTTTGGCCCAAGTGTCTATAAGGTTATTCCGGAAATGAGTCCCATTGTCTGACTCAATTCTCTCTGGGGTGCCATGTCGCCACAAAATCTGTTTCTCAAGGCCCAGGATAGTATTCCGGGCGGTGGTGTGGGGCACAGCATATGTTTCAAGCCTTCCGGTGGTTGCTTCCACCATGGTAAGGACATGATGCTTGCCTTGGCGGGTTGGTGGGAGTGTGATATAGTCAATCTGCCAGGCCTCCCCATATTTGTACTTCAGCCATCATCCTCCATACCAGAGAGGCTTTAACCGTTTGGCTTGTTTAATTGCAGCACATGTTTCACAGTCATGAATAACCTGGGCAATAGTGTCCATTGTTAAGTCCACCCCTCGGTCACGGGCCCATCTGGATGTTGCATCTCTGCCCTGATGGCCTGAAGCGTCATGGGCCCACCGGGCCAAAAATAATTCACCTTTACGTTGCCAGTCTATGTCCATCTGAGCCACTTCAATTTTAGCAGCTTTATCCACTTGTTGGTTGTTCTGGTGTTCCTCAGTGGCCCGACTCTTGGGTACATGTGCATCTACATGGCGTACCTTCACCACCAGGTTCTGCACCCGGGCAGCGATATCTTGCCACAGTGCAGCAGCCCAGATGGGTTTACCTCTGCGTTGCCAGTTGCTTCGCTTCCATTGCTGCAACCACCCCCACAGCGCATTTGCCACCATCCATGAGTCAGTGTAGAGATAAAGTACTGGCCACTTTTCTCGTTCAGCAATGTCCAGGGCCAGCTGGATGGCTTTCACCTCGGCAAACTGACTTGATTCGCCCTCTCCCTCCGCAGTTTCTGCAACTTGTCGCCGAGGACTCCATACGGCTGCCTTCCATCTCCGATGCTTTCCCACAATACGGCAGGACCCATCAGTAAACAAGGCATACTGTTTTTCACTTTCTGACAGTTCGTTATATGGTGGAGCCTCTTCAGCACGCATCACCTCCTCCTCTGGTGACATTCCAAAATCTTTGCCCTCTGGCCAGTCCATGATGACTTCTAGAATGCCTGGACGACTAGGATTTCCTATTCGAGCACGCTGTGTAATTAGTGCAGCCCATTTACTCCATGTAGCATCAGTTGCGTGGTGTGTAGAGGAGACCCTGCCTTTGAACATCCAGCCCAGTACAGGCAACCGGAGTGCCAGGAGGAGCTGTGCTTCAGTGCCAATCACTTCCGAAGCAGCTCGAACCCCTTCATAGGCTGCCAGTATCTCTTTCTCAGTTGGGGTATAGCTGCCCTCAGATCCTTTGTACCCCCGGCTCCAAAAACCAAGGGGTCGACCTCGAGTCTCCCCTGGGGCTTTCTGCCAAAGGCTCCAGGTAGGACCATTTTCCCCAGCTGTGGTGTACAGTACATTTTTGACATCTGGCCCAGTCCGGACTGGTCCAAGGGCTACTGCATGAACTATCTCACGTTTAATTTGTTCAAAGGCTTGTTGTTGCTCAGGACCCCATTTAAAATCATTCTTCTTCCGGGTCACATGATAGAGAGGGCTTACAATCGAACTGTAATTTGGGATGTGCATTCTCCAGCACCCCACAGCACCCAAGAAAGCTTGCGTTTCTTTCTTATTAGTTGGTGGAGACATTGCTGTTATCTTGTTGATCACATCTGTGGGGATCTGGCGACGTCCGTCTTGCCACTTTATTCCTAAAAATTGAATCTCCTCTGCAGGTCCCTTGACCTTATTCCGTTTTATGGCAAAACCGGCTTTCAGAAGGATTTGGATTATTTTCCTCCCTTTCTCAAAGACTTCTTCCGCTGTATCGCCCCACACGATAATGTCATCAATGTATTGCAGGTGTTCTGGAGCTTGCCCCTGTTCAAGTGCAGTCTGGATCAGTCCATGGCAGATGGTAGGGCTGTGTTTCCACCCCTGGGGCAGTCGATTCCAAGTGAACTGGACTCCCCTCCAAGTAAAAGCAAACTGTGGCCTGCACTCTGCTGCCAAAGGAATTGAGAAAAATGCATTGGCAATATCAATTGTGGCATACCACTTGGCTGCCTTTGACTCTAATTCATACTGAAGTTCTAGCATGTCCGGTACGGCAGCACTCAATGGCGGTGTGACTTCATTCAGGCCACGATAGTCCACTGTTAGTCTCCACTCTCCGTTGGACTTTCGCACTGGCCATATGGGGCTATTAAAGGGTGAGCGGGTCCTGCTGATCACTCCCTGACTCTCCAGTCTACGAATCAGCTGATGGATAGGAATCAGGGAGTCTCGGTTGGTGCGATATTGCCGTCGGTGCACTGTTGTGGTCGCGATTGGCACTTGTTGTTCTTCAACTTTCAACAACCCCACAACAGAAGGGTCCTCTGAGAGACCAGGCAAGGTGGACAGCTGCTCAATTTCCTCAGTCTCCAAAGCAGCAATACCAAAAGCCCATCGGTACCCTTTGGGGTCTTTGAAGTACCCTCTCCTGAGGTAGTCTATGCCCAGGATGCATGGAGCCTCTGGACCAGTCACAATGGGGTGCTTTTGCCATTTCCTCCCAGTTAGGCTAATTTCAGCCTCCAATACAGTCAACTCTTGGGATCCTCCTGTCACTCCAGAAATATAGATGGGTTCCACCCCTTGACAGCTTGACGGCATCAGGGTACACTGTGCACCGGTATCTACTAAAGCCTTATACTTCTGTGGGACTGATGTGCCAGGCCATTTGACCCACACAGTCCAGTAAATCCGATTATCCCCTACCTCCACCTGGCTGGAGGCAGGGCCCCTCTAATAGTCATCACAACTTTGAACACTTAAGTCATATTGAAAGGGATTATTCTTCGCTATCACAGGAGCTGGAGTAAAGTCAGCTCTTCCACTCCATCTGGGGGCCTGCTCACCAGAGACTGAAGCCGCAGCTCTCATGGGATGATGAGTCTTGGGCCTTGCTCCCCTCTTCAATTCGCCCACTCGTTCCTCCAAAACTGAAGTAGGTTTTCCGTCCCACTTTGTCATGTCTTCTCCGTGATCCCGCAGATAAAACCATAGGGTGGCCCGTGGCGTATACCTCCTGTATCTTCTCTCTCGAAGAATAGGACGCCTTTTGTTAATAGCTGAGACGTGTGTTGGTACACGTGAGGAGCTGGATAAATCAGATAGATCGTCCCTCAATTGTTTGAGATCCTGGGACAGTTTTTCCACAGCTGAGATGATGGAAGGGGTGAGGTTGTCTTCGAACTCTCGGAGTTTATGAATCATTTCATCCACTGTCAGTGGTACTATATCATTCCAGGTTACTGTTGCCAATGAATGGGCATATGATGACGGTGCATTCCGTGTTAGTTTTCGCCACATGGGTCGTGTACATTCGACTTCATCTGGGTCTATGGGTACATCCCCATTATTCGGCTTGATGTGATAGATCATCTCTACGATGGCTGATTCCCTCAGAGACTGGATGCCTTTGTCTAAAGTAGTCCACTTAGCCGAACGACTCATAACATCATCCTTGTATGGAAACCTTTCTTTCACAGCTGCCAAGAGCCGCCTCCAAAGACTGAGGGACTTTTTCTCTCTTGCAATTGCTTTGTCAATTCCCCCTTCTCTAGCAAGTGATCCCAGCTGCTTGGCTTCACTACCTTCTAGTTCGTGACCATCGGCCCCATTGTCCCAGCATCGGAGCAACCAGGTGATGATGTGCTCCCCTGGTTGACGGGTAAAATCTTTTCGCATATTCCGTAGCTCAGTTGAGGTCCGAGGTCGAGAAGTCACCTCTTCTTCTTCTTCGTCATCATGCGATGATGACTCCTCCTCAGATTCTGGACCAGGTGGTGAATACATTGTTTCTTCATCTTGCTTCACCCTTCTTGCCTCCTTTTTGCTTTTTCTCTTGCGTACAGGGGCAACTGATATTGGTACAAATTGATCCTCTGGTTTAGCTACAGTGATTTTCACTGTGGTTTGAGTAGCAACTGTACTTGTCGCTGGGAATGGTGTAGCTGCTGTACTTGGAGCTGGGGTAGCCGTGCTGTCTGTTGCAGCCAAAGTCTGGGTAGCAACTGTACTTGTCGCTGAGGATGGTGTAGCTGCTGTACTTGGAGCTGGGGTAGCCGTGCTGTCTGTTGCAGCCAAAGTTTGGGTAGCTACTGTACTTGTCGCTGAGGGTGGTGTAGCTGCTGTGCTTGGAGCTGGGGTAGCCGTGCTGTCTGTTGCAGCCAAAGTTTGGGTAGCAACTGTACTTGTCGCTGAGGATGGTGTAGCCGCTGTACTTGGAGCTGGGGTAGCCGTGCTGTCTATTGCAGCCAGAGTTTGGGTAGCGACTGTACTCATCGCTGGGGGTGGTGTAGCTGCTGTACTTGGAGCTGGAGTAGCTGCACTGACTGTTGCTTTGCCCTCAGATGCAGGGGCATTTTTTTCCTTTTGAAGGTGCTGGATAGTGTTGAACAAAGCCCTGTAAGCATAGGCCAAGCCCCAGCACGTTGCCGTGATTTGTCCGTCTCTGGTATGGCCAGACTGACCACACACCTCATTTAAGTGTTTTACTAATTCTTCCGGATTTTGCACTTGTTCGGTGGTGAAATTCCAAAGTACTGGAGGAGCCCACTGACCTAGATACTTGCCCATGCTATCCCACACACCCTGCCACTCATGGCTGCCCAGCCCCGGGGAAAATATCTTGGTCCTCCTATATCGTCGTTTAACCCCAGACAAGGCCCAAACCTGACTCTGCTTAACTCTTGAAATCAGACGAGATGGTTGTGGGCAAAACACACTCCGTATGCGGGCCAACATGGAAATCCCCATCACAATCAGGAAACAGGTCTCAACAATATTAAAAGGCCATTCAAGAACTTCAAAACTCTCAAATGATGCTGTAGCTGGTCTGAGAGGGGGGCTAAGAGGGTAAAAGAGTGTTTCCTTCGCAGGTTGACCACCCGAGAAGGAGAAAAAAGATGTGAAATTGCTAAGCACCTGTATTATATACCTCCCAAAGTATAAAGGTGGTGACCACACTGGGAGCATAAGACCGATCAGTTTCATGATCAATGATTCTATTGTATTGCAAGTCATTATAAAAAAGTACAATGAGATAAAAACCTTAGCCCACGCCCCACACTTGAAAAACATTACCACAGCAAATACCGGCTGTATGTAATGTACAGAGTTCTGGACCTGTGAGACCCAGAGGAACAGCTTTGAGAGCCAATAAATCCGCATTGTGACGAGTGACTATTAATCTGGTCAGATATGTCGTTATCTCAACCCTTCGGGCCCCACGTTGGGCGCCAAAAAGAACTGTCGTGGTTTAAACCAATCCACACAGGTCGTCCACTCACTACCCCCCCCCGACCCTCCCCACTCCCGGAGGGATGGGGAGGAAAATCAGGAGAATGTAACTCCCACGGGTTGAGATAAGAACAGCCCAGTAACTAAGGTATAACACAAACCACTACTGCTACCACAAATGATAATATTGATAAGAGAAAATAACAAGAGAATACGATACCACCGCCAAACGAGTTCGACCCCCCCGAAGAGCCAGAGCCTGCCCCTTCCGGGTAACTTCCAGTTCCCCCTCCGGGCATGACGTGCTATGGTATGGAATACCTCTTTGGCTAGTTTGGGTCAGGTGTCCTGTCTCTGCTTCCTCCCGGCCTCCCTCGTCCCCAGCAGAGCATGAGACTCACAGAGTCCTTGGCCAGAATAAACATTACTTAGCAACAATTAAAAACAATCGGTATTATCAGCTCTCTGCCCAGGCTGGAAGTCAAAACACAGAGCTTGCACCAGTTACTAAGAAGGAGCAAAACGGCTCCTGGTAAACCCATGACAGTCCTGTATTGAAATACGACAGCTCTGCATTGAAACGCGACTTTAGCCCTTGAAAGCGACAGTCCTGCACTGAAACGCGACAGCTCTGCACTGAAACGCGACAGCTCTGCATTGAAACGCGACGTTAGTCCTTGAAAGCGACAGTCCTGCATTGAAACGTGACAGTCCTGCATTGAAACGCGACAGTCCTGCATTGAAACGCGACATTAGCCCTTGAAAGCGATAGTCCTGTATTGAAACGCGACAGTCCTGCATTGAAACGCGACAGTCCTGCATTGAAACGCAACGGCTCAGCATTGAAAATCGACAGCTCTGCATTGAAACGCGACGTTTGCCCTTGAACGCGACAGTAATTTATTGAAATGCGACAGCTCGGCATTGAAACACGACAGCTCTGCATTGAAACGCGACAGCTCTGCATTGAAACGCGACCTTAGACCTTGAACGCGACAGTCCTGTATTGAAACGCGACAGCTCTGCATTGAAACGCGACAGCTCTGCATTGAAACGCGACTGCTCGCCATTGAAACGCGACAGCTCTGCGCGGAAACGCGACAACTCGGCATTGAAGCGCGACAGCTCTGCATAAAATGCGACAGTCCTCCATTGAAACGTGACGTTAGTCCTTGAAAGCGATAGTCCTGTATTGAAACGCGACAGCTCTGCACTGAAACGCGACAACTTGGCATTTAAGCGCGACAGCTCTGCATTGAAATGCGACAGTCCTGCATTCAAACGCGACAGCTCTGCATTGAAACGCGACGTTAGTCCTTGAACTAGACAGTCCTGCATTGAAACGCGACAGTCCTGCATTGAACCGGACAGTCCTGCATTGAAACGCGACGTTAGCCTTTGAAAGCGATTGTCCTGCATTGAAACGTGACAGTCCTGCATTGAAACGCGACAGTCCTGCACTTAAACGCGACAGCCCTGCACTAAAACGCGACGTTAGCCGTTGAACGCGACAGTCCTTCATTGAAAAGTGACAGTCCTGCATTCAAAGCGACAGTCCTGTATTGAAACGCGACTGTCCTGCATTGAAACCCAACAGTCCTGCATTGCAACACGACAGCCCTGAGTTGAAACGCGACAGCTCTGCGTTGAAACGCGACAGCTCTGCATTGAAACGCGACGTTAGCCCTTGAAAGCTATAGTCCTGTATTGAAACGCCACAGTCCTGCATTGAAACGCGACAGCTCGGCACTGAAACGCAATAGCTCTGCATTGTAACGCGACAGTAATTTATTGCAACGCGACAGCTCTGCATTGAAACGCGACAGTCCTGCATAGAAACGCGACATCTCTGCATTGAAACGCTACAGTCCTGCATTGAAACGCGACAGTCCTGCGTTGAAACGTGGCAGCTCTGCATTGAAACGTGACAGCTCTGCATTGAAACGCGACAGCTCTGCACTGAAACGCGACAGCTCGGCATTGAAACGCGACAGCTCTGCATTGAAACGCGACGTTAGCCCTTGAACGCGACAGTACTTTATTGAAATGCGACAGCTCGGCATTGAAACGCTGTAGAGAGCTTAACAACTGAATGGCTAAGTAACAAAGGGCATGATACCGTGCAGCTGGTGGAAATGTAGGCCCCCAGGGCACAGCAATCTCGTGGTTAATGTTTACCCTGATTTGCTTAAGAAACAGGATATGCATCTTGCTGAGATAAGAGCAACGGTATCTTGCTGGAATAGCACAATGGTCTTGCTTGGGCAAGTTGGGACATGTCGAGGCATGTTGAAACAAGAGGTGGTCGCAGTTACCTGGAGACCCCTGCGTCGACACAGGCTGACCAATGATTTTGCTGTATCTTATCAGACAATGTAACTAACCCTGCAAACTATAAAAGTGGATGTGTCTTGCTAAATAAACGAGGCTTGCTGACCATGAGAGCATGAGGCTTGTCTCCCGCGACTCCAACAACTGGCGCCCGAACAGGGACACTTCCCTTTGCCTGAAGGAGTTGCGTTGGGTGCAGGTCTCGATTTAAAGACGGCTTCTGCAGAACGGGAGTGCTACATCGGTGGGTTGCTCGTCTCCTGCTTTGGCCCAGAGTGCTGCATCGGCAGGCTCTGCTGCTACGCGCTGCCGACGCCTGGAGGGTGCAACGGATCCGGTAAAAATGGACAGGCAAGCGGCGTATGATCTTTTTACTGCCTTCCTCCGTCGTCGGGGGGTAAAAGGCTTAGATTTTGATAAGGACCTCCCTGCCCTTCTTTCCCATGCTAGGTCTCTCGGTATTTTTAGTGATCCCCACTCTATTCACCAATTATCGGAATGGCGCCGCTACGGCGATAAATTATGGGATCTTACGTTAGACGATGATAAAAGTGCTAAAAAATTATCCAAATTATGGCGCTTGATACATAACGAACTCTTGATGGTACAGGCAGAAAAACGTGCGGCCGAAAGTGCCCGTTTGGCACAAGATCAAAATCGTCACTATGATCCTTCTGCCCCTAATCCGCCGACCGTTTCGACAGTCGAGATACCCCCGCCCCCCCCTCCTCCTCCCCCTCCCCCCTCGGATTCCCCCCCCCCTCCTCCTCCCCCTCTTCCCTCTCCCCCGTCTGCCTCTATTATGGAAAACGGACCATCTGAGTCTCAAACTCCCTTCCTTTGTCTCTTAATGCCACGGAGCCGTTCCCCGGAGCCCTTTCGGACCTCGCGGAGGCTATGGCAAGTCAGAGACGGGAAGTTTGGGCTGCTCTGGCACGCCACGGAGTTGAAAACGGAGACAGGGTCCTTGCCGATGTGGCACAAAACCATGTTGCTACTTCTATGGCTTTTCCTGTTATTTTCCACCCTCGACCAGGCGGCGGTCATAGGGTAGATATCACTCAAATGGATTGGAAAATATTGGCACAACTCCGAGCTACAGTCTCTCAATTTGGGGTTACTAGTGAACCGGCCAAGCAGATGCTTGATTACTTATTTAATTCAATGATTCTCCTGCCTGTAGACATCAAGGGTATCGCTCGTTTAATTTATACCCCTCATCAGAAACTTACATTTGATGCAAGATGGGGGGAGGAAGCGGCTGCTTCAGTAGCATTACCTCGTGCCCAAGGAGACCCCCTTTTTGGAATTACAATGAATGAATTACTAGGAAACGGTGATTATACTCGAACAGATGCCCAGGCTGGTATAGGAGTAGAAAAATTAAGAGAGGTCATGCGGGTGGCAAAAAGGGCAATGGACAAAATTCGGGAGCCGGGGGGGCCCCCTATGTATATGAATATTAAACAAGGCCGAGAGGAACCCCTTGGGTCATTTGTTGACAAATTGATGCAAGCCCTTTCTAAAGCTGGTGTTGCAGAGCACATGCAGGACGCACTCTTAAGGCAGTGTGTTATACAAAATGGTAATCAAGTCACACGCTCCCTTATCGCTACTGCTCCTGGCAACTGGGTAATCCAAGATCTCTTAGATAAAGCAAATACTCTCCCCTCAAGCAGTCAGATTTTTGTAGTGGAAGCCCTTAACAAAATTGGTGAAGGCCTTAACGCCCAATCTAAAGTTCAAAGCCAAGTTTTGGCAGCCCTTGCACCTCTTCAGGCGGCAGTTGCGCAGACTCGTCCAGCAGCCCCAGCCACCCGAATGAAGTGTTTTCGATGCGGGAAATTAGGCCACATTCGTTGCGACTGTCAGGCCCCTGGTGTTTGGACCCAAGTGGATCCCTGCTCGCTGGACTCGAGCTGCTCAAACGAATTAACAGCCCAGAACTCCGTCGTCGTCATCGCCTGCAGCTGATCCTTCGTCCATTGCTGGAACCACTTGAAAGACGTTTTGGGATTCGCTTTTCCTATTCGACTCAAGAAGAGGCAGAACTCCATTTGTTTTGGGAACTTATGAGAACATTTGATCGGATTTTGTCTCCTACTCGTCATTGTTTAGCGTGTTTACAAGATTATCATAGAGCTTGGATCAAAATTAAGTGTGGAAATTGTCACCAAAAGGTTTGGGTGTCCCAAAGCCAATTACAGGCACATGGTGCTTGTGTAAACTGTACCTGGAATCCCCATCATAATTATAATCCTTATAGAGCACTGCTGGCGGAGGCAGGTATAACTCCTCCCATAAATCTACCCTTAACGTATCCATTAGTCGAGAACCGGGAAGATCTGGAACAACGATATTTGAAATATCGGGTTCAGGAGATTCTCTCCCAGATTCAAACTGCACTAGCCACAGTGCCTCTAGAGATTAAGTGCGGTAAAGATGTGGGTATTCCGCTTTTGTGGCAAGTTAAAACTGAAGATTGGGATCGTACTTGTCGCCGTTTTCGGCCTCAATACAGGAGCTTGGGACACTCTAAACAAAATAGAGGAACGAAAAAACATGTGGGTCACTGTCCTGGTTTTGAGCAGCAGCAGTCATTTTTCTCCTTCTTAGGAGCTAGTACAGTGCTGTGTTTTTATCTTTTGGCCTTGGAACAGTGGTGATAACGCTGATGTTTTCAGTTGCTGCTCGAATGTTTGGTCTGGCCAAGGACTTTCTGAGCCTCATGCTCTGCCAGGGAGGAGGGGAGGCCGGGAGGAAGTAGAGACAGGACACCTGACCCAAACTAGCCAAAGAGGTATTCCATACCACAGCACGTCATGCCCAGGATGTAACTTGGAGTGACCCGGAAGGGTTGGGACTGCAGGGTTGGACGAGGTATCGGTTGGTGCTTGGCTGGGGGGAGTGGGGCGAGTTATCGGTCGGCTGGTGTTGAGGTGTTGTATTCTTTCCTCTTGTTATTTCCTTTAGCATTATTATTGGTGGCAGCAGTAGTGATTTGTGTTATACCTTAGTTACTAAACTGTTCTTATCTCAGCCTGTGGGAGTTGCATTCTTTTCGATTCTCCTCTCCGTCCCTCCAGGAGCAGGGGGAGGGCAAGAAGGGGGGGAGTGAGTGGACGAGGTTTGTGGTTGGGTTTAAACCACGACAGTCACTTGGGCTGAAAAAGTTAACCAAAGTAGTTTATGCCTTGCTCTTGCTAAAGCTTCTGACCCCTTTAGAACCTGTTTGATAGGCGTCCCAACCAATTTTACCTTTCAGCTCAATATAAGAAAAAATGTCTCTGCAATCCAAGAATTTCACCTGCTTGGTTCTGCGCCTGCACAATATTGTTTTCACTTTGACTCTTGGAAGGACCCTTTTGGGCTTCCACATAACTCAGTAAATGTTTCCTCAAATAGGCCTGGCTTGTTACCCTAATAGAGAAAATTGTTTTGGTGGTGGTTGTAATATTATTAGCAGTATTGCTTTTGCCGTGTATTATGCAGTGTTTACAAAAAATGATATCGAATGCTTTTAATCATAATATGGCTATGCTTGCTGTTAAAGAAAACGGGGGAAGTGTAGAGAGCTTAACAACTGAATGGCTAAGTAACAAAGGGCATGATACCGTGCAGCTGGTGGAAATGTAGGCCCCCAGGGCACAGCAATCTCGTGGTTAATGTTTACCCTGATTTGCTTAAGAAACAGGATATGCATCTTGCTGAGATAAGAGCAACGGTATCTTGCTGGAATAGCACAATGGTCTTGCTTGGGCAAGTTGGGACATGTCGAGGCATGTTGAAACAAGAGGTGGTCGCAGTTACCTGGAGACCCCTGCGTCGACACAGGCTGACCAATGATTTTGCTGTATCTTATCAGACAATGTAACTAACCCGGCAAACTATAAAAGTGGATATGTCTTGCTAAATAAACGAGGCTTGCTGACCATGAGAGCATGAGGCTTGTCTCCCGCGACTCCAACAAAACGCGACAGCTCTGCATTGAAACACGACAGCTCTGCATTGAAACGCGACACCTCTGCATTGAAACGCGGCGTTAGGCCTTGAAAGAGACAGTCCTGCACTTAAACGCGACACACCTGCACTGAAACGCGACAGCTCTGCACTGAAACGCGACAGCTCTGCATTGAAACGCGACAGCTCTGCATTGAAACGCGACAATCCTGTATGGAAACGCGACAGTCCTGCATTGAAACGCGACATTCCTGCATTGGAACGCGACAGACCTGCATTGAAACGCGACGTTAGCCCTTGAAAGCGATAGTCCTGTACAGAAACACGACAGCTCTGCATTGAAACGCGACGTTAGCCCTTGAAAGCGACAGTCCTGCATTGATACGCGACAGCTCTGTACTGAAACGCGACAGCCCTGCATTCAAACGCGACAGCTCTGCATTGAAACGCTACGTTAGTCCTTGAACTAGACAGTCCTGCATTGAAACGCGACAGTCCTGCACTTGAACGCGACAGCCCTACACTAAAACGCGACGTTAGCCGTTGAACGCGACAGTCCTGCATTGAAACGCGACAGTCCTGCATTGAAAGCGACAGTCCTGTATTGAAATGCGACTGTCCTGCACTGAAACCCAACAGTCCTGCGTTGAAACGCGACAGTCCAGCATTGAAATGCGACAGTCCTGCATTGAAACGCGACAGCTCTGCATTGTAACGCGACAGTCCTGCATTGAAACACGACAGCTCTGCATTGAAACGCAATAGCTCTGCATTGTAACGCGACAGTAATTTATTGCAACGCGACAGTCCTGCTTTGAAACGCGACAGCTCTGCATTGAAACGCGACAGTCCTGCATAGAAACGCGACAGCTCTGCATTGAAACGCGACAGTCCTGCATTGAAACGTGACAGTCCTGCGTTGAAACGCGACAGTCCTGCATTGAAACGTGACAGCTCTGCATTGAAACGCGACAGCTCTGCACTGAAACGCGACAGCTCGGCATTGAAACGCAACAGCTCTGCATTGAAACGCGACGTTTGCCCTTGAACGCGACAGTACTTTATTGAAATGCGACAGCTCGGCATTGAAACGCGACAGCTCTGCATTGAAACGCGACAGCTCTGCATTGAAACGCGACACCTCTGCATTGAAACGCGACGTTAGGCCTTGAAAGCGACAGTCCTGCACTTAAACGCGACACACCTGCACTGAAACGCGACAGCTCTGCACTGAAACGCGACAGCTATGCATTGAAACGCGACAATCCTGTATGGAAACGCGACAGTCCTGCATTGAAACGCGACATTCCTGCATTGGAACGCGACAGACCTGCATTGAAACGCGACGTTAGCCCTTGAAAGCGATAGTCCTGCATTGAAACCCAACAGTCCTGCATTGCAACGCGACGTTAGCCCTTGAAAGCGACAGTCCTGCATTGAAACGCGACAGCTCTGCACTGAAATGCGACAACTCGGCATTGAAGCGCGACAGCTCTGCATTGAAACGCGACAGTCCTGCGTTGAATCGCAACAGTCCTGCGTTGAAACACGACAGTCCTGCTTTGAAACGCGACAGCTCTGCATAGAAACGCGACAGCTATGCATTGAAACTCGGCAGCTCTGCAATGAAACGCCACAGCTCTGCCTTGAAACGCGACAGTCCTGCGTTGAAAAGCGACAGCTCTTCATTGAAACGCGACAGCTCTGCAGTGAAACGCGACGTTAGCCCTTGAAAGCCACAGTCCTGCATTGAAACGCGACAGTCCTGCATTGCAACGCGACAGCTCTGCATTGAAACGCGACAACTCTGCACTGAAACGCGACAGCTCTGAATTGAAACGTGACAGTCCTGCGTTGAAACGCGACAGTACTGCTTTGAAACACGACAGTCCTGCATTGAAATGCGACAGCTCTGAATTGAAAAGCAACAGTCCTGCGTTGAAACGCGACAGTCCCTCGTTGAAACGCGACAGCTCTGCATTGAAACGCGACAGCTCTGCACTGAAACGCGACAGCTCTGCACTGAAACGCGACAGCTCTGCATTGAAACGCGATAGTCCTGCATTGAAACGTGACAGTCCTGCATTGAAACGCGACAGCTCTGCATTGTAACGCAACAGTCCTGCATTGAAACGCGACAGTCCTGCATTGAAACGCGACAGTCCTGCGTTGAAACGCGATAGCTCTGCATTGAAAGGCGACAGCTCTGCATTGAAAGGCGACGTTAGCCCTTGAAAGAGATAGTCCTGTATTGAAACGCGACAGCTCTGCATTGAAACGCGACTTTAGCCCTTGAAAGCGACAGTCCTGCACTGAAACGCGACAGCTCTGCACTGAAACGCGACAACTCGGCATTGAAGCGCGACAGCTCTGCATTGAAATGCGACAGTCCTGCATTCAAACGCGACAGCTCTGCATTGAAACGCGACGTTAGTCCTTGAAAGCGACAGTCCTGCATTGAAACGCGACAGTCCTGCATTGAAACGCGACATTCCTGCATTGAAACGCGACAGTCCTGCATTGAAACGCGACATTAGCCCTTGAAAGCGATTGTCCTGTATTGAAACGCGACAGTCCTGCATTGAAACGCGACAGTCCTGCATTGAAACGCAACAGCTCAGCATTGAAAATCGACAGCTCTGCATTGAAACGCGACGTTTGCCCTTGAACGCGACAGTACTTTATTAAAATGCGACAGCTCGGCATTGAAACGCGACAGCTCTGCACTGAAACGCGACAGCTCTGCACTGAAACGTGACAGCTCTGCATTGAAACGCGACCTTAGACCTTGAACGCGACAGTCCTGTATTGAAACGCGACAGCTCTGCATTGAAACGCAACAGTCCTGCATTGAAACGCGACAGCTCTGCATTGAAACGCGACAGCTCTTCACGGAAACGCGACAACTCGGCATTGAAGCGCGACAGTTCTCCCTTGAAACGCGACGTTAGTCCTTGAAAGCGATAGTCCTGGATTGAAACGCGAGAGCTCTGCATTGAAACGCGACTTTATCCCTTGAAAGCGACAGTCCTGCATTGATACGCAACAGCTCTGCATTGAAACTCGCAGGTCTGCATTGAAACGCCAAAGCTCTGCCTTGAAACGCGACAGTCCTGCATTGAAACGCGACAGCTCTGCATTGAAACGCGACGTTAGCCTTTGAAAGCGACAGTCCTGAATTGAAACGCGACAGCTCTGCATTGAAACGCGACAGTCCCGCATTGAAACGCGACACTCCTGCGTTGAAACGCGACAGCTCTGCGTTGAAACAAGACAGCTCTGCATTGAAACGCAACAGCTCTACACTGAAACGCGACAGCTCTTCGTTGAAACGCGACAGCTCTCCATTGAAACGCGACAGCTCTGCATTGAAAGGCGACAGCTCTGCATTGAGACTCGACAGCTCTGCATTGAAACTCGAGAGCTCTGCATTGTAACGCGACGTTAGCCCTTGAAAGCGATAGTCCTGTATTGAAACGCGAGAGCTCTGCATTGAAACGCGACTTTATCCCTTGAAAGCGACAGTCCTGCATTGATACGCGACAGCTCTGTACTGAAACGCGACAGCCCTGCATTCAAACGCGACAGCTCTGCATTGAAACGCTACGTTAGTCCTTGAACTAGACAGTCCTGCATTGAAACGCGACAGTCCTGCACTTGAACGCGACAGCCCTACACTAAAACGCGACGTTAGCCGTTGAACGCGACAGTCCTGCATTGAAACGCGACAGTCCTGCATTGAAAGCGACAGTCCTGTATTGAAATGCGACTGTCCTGCACTGAAACCCAACAGTCCTGCGTTGAAACGCGACAGTCCAGCATTGAAATGCGATAGTCCTGCATTGAAACGCGACAGCTCTGCATTGTAACGCGACAGTCCTGCATTGAAACACGACAGCTCTGCATTGAAACGCAACAGTCCTGCATTGAGACACGACAGTCCTGCATTGAAACGCGACGTTAGCCCTTGAAAGCAATTGTCCTGTATTGAAACGTGACAGTCCTGCATTGAAACGCGACACTCCTGCATTGAAACGCAACAGTCCTGCGTTGAAACGCGACAGTCCTGCGTTGAAACGCGACAGTCCTGCATTGAAACGCGACAGCTCTGCATTGTAACGCGACAGTCCTGCATTGAAACACGACAGCTCTGCATAAAACGCGACAGTCCTCCATTGAAACGCGACGTTAGTCCTTGAAAGCGATAGCCCTGTATTGAAACGCGACAGCTCTGCACTGAAACGCGACAACTTGGCATTTAAGCGCGACAGCTCTGCATTGAAACGCGACAGTCCTGCATTCAAACGCGACAGCTCTGCATTGAAACGCGACGTTAGTCCTTGAACTAGACAGTCCTTCATTGAAAAGTGACAGTCCTGCATTCAAAGCGACAGTCCTGTATTGAAACGCGACTGTCCTGCATTGAAACCCAACAGTCCTGCATTGCAACGCGACAGCCCTGAGTTGAAACGCGACAGCTCTGCGTTGAAACGCGACAGCTCTGCATTGAAACACGACGTTAGCCCTTGAAAGCTATAGTCCTGTATTGAAACGCCACAGTCTTGCATTGAAACGCGACAGCTCGGCACTGGAACGCAATAGCTCTGCATTGTAACGCGACAGTAATTTATTGCAACGCGACAGTCCTGCTTTGAAACGCGACAGCTCTGCATTGAAACGTGACAGTCCTGCATTGAAACGCGACAGTCCTGTATGGAAATGCGACTGTCCTGCATTGAAATCCAACAGTCCTGCGTTGAAACGCGACAGTCCTGCGTTGAAACGCGACAGTCCTGCATTGAAACGCGACAGCTCTGCATTGTAACGCGACAGTCCTGCATTGAAACACGACAGCTCTGCATTGAAACGCGACAGTCCTGCATTGAGACGCGACAGTCCTGCATTGAAACGCGACGTTTGCCCTTGAACGCGACAGTACTTTATTGAAATGCGACAGCTCGGCATTGAAACGCGACAGCTCTGCATTGAAACGCGACAGCTCTGCATTGAAACGCGACACCTCTGCATTGAAACGCGACGTTAGGCCTTGAAAGCGACAGTCCTGCACTTAAACGCGACACACCTGCACTGAAACGCGACAGCTCTGCACTGAAACGCGACAGCTATGCATTGAAACGCGACAATCCTGTATGGAAACGCGACAGTCCTGCATTGAAACGCGACATTCCTGCATTGGAACGCGACAGACCTGCATTGAAACGCGACGTTAGCCCTTGAAAGCGATAGTCCTGCATTGAAACCCAACAGTCCTGCATTGCAACGCGACGTTAGCCCTTGAAAGCGACAGTCCTGCATTGAAACGCGACAGCTCTGCACTGAAATGCGACAACTCGGCATTGAAGCGCGACAGCTCTGCATTGAAACGCGACAGTCCTGCGTTGAATCGCAACAGTCCTGCGTTGAAACACGACAGTCCTGCTTTGAAACGCGACAGCTCTGCATAGAAACGCGACAGCTATGCATTGAAACTCGGCAGCTCTGCAATGAAACGCCACAGCTCTGCCTTGAAACGCGACAGTCCTGCGTTGAAAAGCGACAGCTCTTCATTGAAACGCGACAGCTCTGCAGTGAAACGCGACGTTAGCCCTTGAAAGCCACAGTCCTGCATTGAAACGCGACAGTCCTGCATTGCAACGCGACAGCTCTGCATTGAAACGCGACAACTCTGCACTGAAACGCGACAGCTCTGAATTGAAACGTGACAGTCCTGCGTTGAAACGCGACAGTACTGCTTTGAAACACGACAGTCCTGCATTGAAATGCGACAGCTCTGAATTGAAAAGCAACAGTCCTGCGTTGAAACGCGACAGTCCCTCGTTGAAACGCGACAGCTCTGCATTGAAACGCGACAGCTCTGCACTGAAACGCGACAGCTCTGCACTGAAACGCGACAGCTCTGCATTGAAACGCGATAGTCCTGCATTGAAACGTGACAGTCCTGCATTGAAACGCGACAGCTCTGCATTGTAACGCAACAGTCCTGCATTGAAACGCGACAGTCCTGCATTGAAACGCGACAGTCCTGCGTTGAAACGCGATAGCTCTGCATTGAAAGGCGACAGCTCTGCATTGAAAGGCGACGTTAGCCCTTGAAAGAGATAGTCCTGTATTGAAACGCGACAGCTCTGCATTGAAACGCGACTTTAGCCCTTGAAAGCGACAGTCCTGCACTGAAACGCGACAGCTCTGCACTGAAACCCGACAACTCGGCATTGAAGCGCGACAGCTCTGCATTGAAATGCGACAGTCCTGCATTCAAACGCGACAGCTCTGCATTGAAACGCGACGTTAGTCCTTGAAAGCGACAGTCCTGCATTGAAACGCGACAGTCCTGCATTGAAACGCGACATTCCTGCATTGAAACGCGACAGTCCTGCATTGAAACGCGACATTAGCCCTTGAAAGCGATTGTCCTGTATTGAAACGCGACAGTCCTGCATTGAAACGCGACAGTCCTGCATTGAAACGCAACAGCTCAGCATTGAAAATCGACAGCTCTGCATTGAAACGCGACGTTTGCCCTTGAACGCGACAGTACTTTATTAAAATGCGACAGCTCGGCATTGAAACGCGACAGCTCTGCACTGAAACGCGACAGCTCTGCACTGAAACGTGACAGCTCTGCATTGAAACGCGACCTTAGACCTTGAACGCGACAGTCCTGTATTGAAACGCGACAGCTCTGCATTGAAACGCAACAGTCCTGCATTGAAACGCGACAGCTCTGCATTGAAACGCGACAGCTCTTCACGGAAACGCGACAACTCGGCATTGAAGCGCGACAGTTCTCCCTTGAAACGCGACGTTAGTCCTTGAAAGCGATAGTCCTGGATTGAAACGCGAGAGCTCTGCATTGAAACGCGACTTTATCCCTTGAAAGCGACAGTCCTGCATTGATACGCAACAGCTCTGCATTGAAACTCGCAGGTCTGCATTGAAACGCCAAAGCTCTGCCTTGAAACGCGACAGTCCTGCATTGAAACGCGACAGCTCTGCATTGAAACGCGACGTTAGCCTTTGAAAGCGACAGTCCTGAATTGAAACGCGACAGCTCTGCATTGAAACGCGACAGTCCCGCATTGAAACGCGACACTCCTGCGTTGAAACGCGACAGCTCTGCGTTGAAACAAGACAGCTCTGCATTGAAACGCAACAGCTCTACACTGAAACGCGACAGCTCTTCGTTGAAACGCGACAGCTCTCCATTGAAACGCGACAGCTCTGCATTGAAAGGCGACAGCTCTGCATTGAGACTCGACAGCTCTGCATTGAAACTCGAGAGCTCTGCATTGTAACGCGACGTTAGCCCTTGAAAGCGATAGTCCTGTATTGAAACGCGAGAGCTCTGCATTGAAACGCGACTTTATCCCTTGAAAGCGACAGTCCTGCATTGATACGCGACAGCTCTGTACTGAAACGCGACAGCCCTGCATTCAAACGCGACAGCTCTGCATTGAAACGCTACGTTAGTCCTTGAACTAGACAGTCCTGCATTGAAACGCGACAGTCCTGCACTTGAACGCGACAGCCCTACACTAAAACGCGACGTTAGCCGTTGAACGCGACAGTCCTGCATTGAAACGCGACAGTCCTGCATTGAAAGCGACAGTCCTGTATTGAAATGCGACTGTCCTGCACTGAAACCCAACAGTCCTGCGTTGAAACGCGACAGTCCAGCATTGAAATGCGATAGTCCTGCATTGAAACGCGACAGCTCTGCATTGTAACGCGACAGTCCTGCATTGAAACACGACAGCTCTGCATTGAAACGCAACAGTCCTGCATTGAGACACGACAGTCCTGCATTGAAACGCGACGTTAGCCCTTGAAAGCAATTGTCCTGTATTGAAACGTGACAGTCCTGCATTGAAACGCGACACTCCTGCATTGAAACGCAACAGTCCTGCGTTGAAACGCGACAGTCCTGCGTTGAAACGCGACAGTCCTGCATTGAAACGCGACAGCTCTGCATTGTAACGCGACAGTCCTGCATTGAAACACGACAGCTCTGCATAAAACGCGACAGTCCTCCATTGAAACGCGACGTTAGTCCTTGAAAGCGATAGCCCTGTATTGAAACGCGACAGCTCTGCACTGAAACGCGACAACTTGGCATTTAAGCGCGACAGCTCTGCATTGAAACGCGACAGTCCTGCATTCAAACGCGACAGCTCTGCATTGAAACGCGACGTTAGTCCTTGAACTAGACAGTCCTTCATTGAAAAGTGACAGTCCTGCATTCAAAGCGACAGTCCTGTATTGAAACGCGACTGTCCTGCATTGAAACCCAACAGTCCTGCATTGCAACGCGACAGCCCTGAGTTGAAACGCGACAGCTCTGCGTTGAAACGCGACAGCTCTGCATTGAAACGCGACGTTAGCCCTTGAAAGCTATAGTCCTGTATTGAAACGCCACAGTCTTGCATTGAAACGCGACAGCTCGGCACTGGAACGCAATAGCTCTGCATTGTAACGCGACAGTAATTTATTGCAACGCGACAGTCCTGCTTTGAAACGCGACAGCTCTGCATTGAAACGTGACAGTCCTGCATTGAAACGCGACAGTCCTGTATGGAAATGCGACTGTCCTGCATTGAAATCCAACAGTCCTGCGTTGAAACGCGACAGTCCTGCGTTGAAACGCGACAGTCCTGCATTGAAACGCGACAGCTCTGCATTGTAACGCGACAGTCCTGCATTGAAACACGACAGCTCTGCATTGAAACGCGACAGTCCTGCATTGAGACGCGACAGTCCTGCATTGAAACGCGACGTTAGCCCTTGAAAGCGATTGTCCTGGATTGAAACGTGACAGTCCTGCATTGAAACGCGACAGCTCTGCATTGAAATACTACAGCTCCGCATTGAAACGCGACAGCTCTGCATTGAAACGCGACAGCTCTGCATTGAAACTCGGCAGCTCTGCATTGAAACACCACAGCTCTGCATTGAAACGCGACATTAGCCCTTGAAAGCGACAGTCCTGCATTGAAACGCGACAGCTCTGCATTGAAACTCGACAGCTCTGCATTGAAACTCGACAGCTCTGCATTGAAACGCGACGTTAGCCCTTGAAAGCGATAGTTCTGTATTGAAACGCTACAGCTCTGCATTGAAACGCGACAGCTCTGCATTGAAACTCAACAGCTCTGCATTGAAACTCGACAGCTCTGCATTGAAACGCGACGTTAGCCCTTGAAAGCGACAGTCCTGCATTGAAACGCGACAGTCCTGCACTTAAACGCGACAGCTCTGCACTAAAACTCGACGTTAGCCGTTGAACGCGACAGCCCTGCATTGAAACACGACAGCTCTGCATTGAAACGCGACAGTCCTGCATTGAGACGCGACAGTCCTGCATTGAAACGTGACGTTACCCCTTGAAAGCGAGTGTCCTGTATTGAAACGTGACAGTCCTGCATTGAAACGCGACACTCCTGCATTGAAACGCAACAGCCCTGCGTTGAAACGCGACAGTCCTGCATTGTAACGCGACAGTCCTGCATTGAAACACGACAGCTCTGCATTGAAACGCGACAGTCCTGCACTGAGACGCGACAGTCCTGCATTGAAACGCGACGTTAGCCCTTGAAAGCGATTGACCTGTATTGAAACGTGACAGTCCTGCATTGAAACGCGACACTCCTGCATTGAAACGCAACCGTCCTGCGTTGAAACGCGACAGTCCTGCATTGAAACGCGACAGCTCTGCATTGTAACGCGACAGTCCTGCATTGAAACACGACAGCTCTGCATTGAAACGCGACAGTCCTGCATTGAGACGCGACAGTCCTGCATTGAAACGCGACGTTAGCCCTTGAAAGCGATTGTCCTGTATTGAAACGTGACAGTCCTGCATTGAAACGCGACAGCTCTGCATTGAAACGCGACAGCTCTGCATTGAAACGCGACAACTCTGCACTGAAACGCGACAGCTCTGAATTGAAACGCGACAGCTCTGCTTTGAATCGCGACGTTAGCCCTTGAAAGCGACTGTCCTGCATTTAAACGCGACAGTCCTGCATTGAAACGCGACAGTACTGCTTTGAAACACGACAGTCCTGCATTGAAATGCGACAGCTCTGCATTGAAACGCGACGTTAGGACTTGAAAGCGATAGTCCTGTATTGAAACGCGACAGCTCTGCATTGAAACGCGACAGCTCTGCACTGAAACGCGACAGTCCTGCATTGAAACTCGACAGCTCTGCATTGTAACGCGACAGTCCTGCATTGAAACGCGACAGTCCTGCATTGAAACACGACAGCTATGCATTGTAACGCGATAGTCCTGCGTTGAAACGCGATAGCTCTGCATTGAAACGCGACGTTAGCCCTTGAAAGCGATAGTCCTGTATTGAAATGCGACAGCTCTGCATTGAAACGCGACTTTAGCCCTTGAAAGCGACAGTCCTGCATTGAAACGCGACAGCTCTGCACTGAAACGCGACAGCTCTGCATTGAAACGCGACGTTAGTCCTTGAAAGCGACAGTCCTGCATTGAAACGTGACAGTCCTGCATTGAAACGCGACATTCCTGCATTGAAACGCGACAGTCCTGCATTGAAACGCGACATTAGCCCTTGAAAGCGATAGTCCTGTATTGAAACGCGACAGTCCTGCATTGAAACGCGACAGTCTGGCATTGAAACGCAACAGCTCAGCATTGAAAATCGATAGCTCTGCATTGAAACGCGACGTTTGCCCTTGAACGCGACAGTAATTTATTGAAATGCGACAGCTCGGCCTTGAAACGCGACAGCTCTGCATTGAAACTCGACAGCTCTGCATTGAAACGCGACCTTAGACCTTGAACGCGACAGTCCTGTATTGAAACGCGACAGCTCTGCATTGAAACGCGACAGCTCTGCATTGAAACGCGACTGCTCGCCATTGAAACGCGACAGTTCTGCGCGGAAACGCGACAGCTCGGCATTGAAGCGCGACAGCTCTGCATAAAACGCGACAGTCCTCCATTGAAACGCGACGTTAGTCCTTGAAAGCGATAGTCCTGTATTGAAAAGCGACAGCTCTGCATTGAAACGCGACTTTAGCCCTTGAAAGCGACAGTCCTGCATTGAAACGCGACAGCTCTGCACTGAAACGCGACAACTCAGCATTGAAGCGCGACAGCTCTGCATTGAAATGCGACAGTCCTGCATTCAAACGCGACAGCTCTGCATTGAAACGCGACGTTAGTCCTTGAACTAGACAGTCCTGCATTGAAACGCGACAGTCCTGCACTTAAACGCGACAGCCCAGCACTAAAACGCGACGTTAGCTGTTGAACGCGACAGTCCTGCATTGAAACACGACAGCTCTGCATTGAAACACGACAGTCCTGCATTGAGACCCGACAGTCCTGCATTGAAACGTGACGTTAGCCCTTGAAAGCAATTGTCCTGTATTGAAGCGTGACAGTCCTGCATTGAAACGCGACACTCCTGCATTGAAACGCAACAGTCCTGCGTTGAAACGCGACAGTCCTGCATTGAAACGCGACAGCTCTGCATTGTAACGCGACAGTCCTGCATTGAAACACGACAGCTCTGCATTGAAACGCCACAGTCCTGCATTGAGACGCGACAGTCCTGCATGGAAACGCGACGTTAGCCCTTGAAAGCGATTGTCCTGCATTGAAACGTGACAGTCCTGCATTGAAACGCGACAGCTCTGCATTGAAACGCGACAGCTCTGCATTGAAACACGACAGCCTTCATTGAAATGCGACAGCTCTGCATTGAAACGCGACGTTAGTCCTTGAACTCTACAGTCCTGCATTGAAACGCGACAGTCCTGCACTTAAACGCGACAGCCCTGCACTAAAACGCGACGTTAGCCGTTGAACGCGACAGTCCTGCTTTGAAACGCGACAGTCCGGCATTCAAAGCGACAGTCCTGTATTGAAACGCGAATGTCCTGCATTGAAACCCAACAGTCCTGCATTGCAACGCGACATTCCTGCATTGAAACGCGACAGTCCTGCATTGAAACGCGACGTTAGCCCTAGAAAGCGATAGTCCTGTATTGAAACGCGACAGCTCTGCATTGAAACGCGACGTTAGGACTTGAAAGCGATAGTCCTGTATAGAAAAACGACACCTCTGCATTGAAACGCGACAGCTCTGCATTGAAACGCGACAACTCTGCACTGAAACGCGACAGCTCTGAATTGAAACGCGACAGCTCTGCCTTGAATCGCGACGTTAGCCCTTGAAAGCGACAGTCCTGCATTGAAACGCGACAGTTTTGCATCGAAACGCGACAGTACCGCTTTGAAACACGACAGACCTGCGTTGAAATGCGACAGCTCTGCCTTGAAACGCGACAGTCCTGCGTTGAAACGCGACAGCTCTGCATTGAAACGCGACAGCTCTGCACTGAAACGCGACAGTCCTGCATTGAAACACGACAGCTCTGCATTGAAACGCGACAGTCCTGCATTGAGACGCGACAGTCCTGCATTGAAACGCAACGTTAGCCCTTGAAAGCAATTGTCCTGTATTGAAACGCGACAGCTCTGCATTGAAACGCGACAGTCCTGCATTGAAACGCAACGGCTCAGCATTGAAAATCGACAGCTCTGCATTGAAACGCGACGTTTGCCCTTGAACGCGACAGTAATTTATTGAAATGCGACAGCTCTGCATTGAAACGCGACATTAGACCTTGAACGCGACAGTCCTGTATTGAAACGCGACAGTCCTGTATTGAAACGCGACAGCTCTGCATTGAAACGCGACAGCTCGGCATTGAAACGCGACAGCTCTGCGCGGAAACGCGACAACTCGGCATTGAAGCGCGACAGCTCTGCATAAAACGCGACAGCTCTGCATTGAAAGGCGACGTTAGCCCTTGAAAGCGATAGTCCTGTATGGAAACGCGACAGCTCTGCACTGAAACACGTCAACTTAGCATTTAAGCGCGACAGCTCTGCATTGAAACGCGACAGTCCTGCATTCAAACGCGACAGTCCTGCATTGAAACGCGACGTTAGTCCTTGAACTAGACAGTCCTGCATTGAAACGCGACAGTCCTGCATTGAAACGCGACAGTCCTGCGTTGAAATGCGATAGCTCTGCATTGAAAGGCGACAGCTCTGCATTGAAACGCGACGTTAGCCCTTGAAAGCGATAGTCCTGTATTGAAACGCAACAGCTCTGCATTGAAACGCGACTTTAGCCCTTGAAAGCGACAGTCCTGCATTGAAACACGACAGCACTGCATTGTAACGCGACAGTCCTGCATTGAAACGCGATAGCTCTGCATTGAAACGCGACGTTAGCCCTTGAAAGCGATAGTCCTGTATTGAAACGCGACAGCTCAGCATTGAAACGCGACGTTAGTCCTTGAACTCTACAGTCCTGCATTGAAACGCGACAGTCCTGCACTTAAACGCGACAGCCCTGCACTAAAACGCGACGTTAGCCGTTGAACGCGACAGTCCTGCATTGAAACGCGACAGTCCTGCATTCAAAGCAACAGTCCTGTATTGAAACGCGAATGTCCTGCATTGAAACCCAACAGTCCTGCATTGCAACGCGACAGTCCTGCATTGAAACGCGACAATCCTGTATGGAAACGCGACAGTCCTGCATTGAAACGCGACATTCCTGCATTGAAACGCGACAGTCCTGCATTGAAACGCGACGTTAGCCCTAGAAAGCGATAGTCCTGTATTGAAACGCGACAGCTCTGCATTGAAACGCGACGTTAGGACTTGAAAGCGATAGTCCTGTATTGAAACACGACACCTCTGCATTGAAACGCGACAGCTCTGCATTGAAAAGCGACAACTCTGCACTGAAACGCGACAGCTCTGAATCGAAACGCGACAGCTCTGCCTTGAATCGCGACGTTAGCCCTTGAAAGCGACAGTCCTGCATTGAAACGCGACAGTCCTGCATCGAAACGCGACAGTACTGCTTTGAAACACGACAGACCTGCGTTGAAACGCGACAGCTCTGCATTGAAACGCGACAGTCCTGCGTTGAAACGCGACAGCTCTGCATTGAAACGCGAGAGCTCTGCACTGAAACACGACAGTCCTGCATTGAAACACGACAGCTCTGCATTGAAACGCGAGAGTCCTGCATTGAGACGCGACAGTCCTGCATTGAAACGCGACGTTAGCACTTGAAAGCGATTGTCCTGTATTGAAACGTGCAGTCCTGCATAGAAACGTGAAAGCTCTGCATTGAAACGCGACAGTCCTGCATTGAAACACGACAGTCCTGCGTTGAAACGTGACAGCTCTGCATTGATACGCGACAGCTCTGCACTGAAACGCTACAGCTCGGCATTGAAACGCGACAGCTCTGCATTGAAACGCGACGTTTGCCCTTGAACGCGACAGTACTTTATTGAAATGCGACAGTCCTGCATTGAAACGCGACAGCTCTTCATTGAAATGCGACACCACTTCATTGAAACGCGACGTTAGCCCTTGAAAGCGACAGTCCTGCACTTAAACGCGACACCCCTGCACTGAAACGCGAGAGCTCTGCACTGAAACGCGACATCTCTGCATTGAAACGCGACAGTCCTGTATGGAAACGCGACAGTCCTGCATTGAAACGCGACATTACTGCATTGAAACGCGACAGTCCTGCATTGAAACGCGACGTTAGCCCTTGAAAGCGATAGTCCTGTATTGAAACGTGACAGCTCTGCATTGTAACGCGACAGTCCTGCATTGAAACGCGACAGTCCTGCATTGAAACGCGACAGTCCTGCGTTGAAACGCGATAGCTCTGCATTGTAACGCAACAGTCCTGTATTGAAACGCGACAGTCCTGCTTTGAAATGCGAAAGCTCTGCATTGAAATGCGACAGTCCTGCATAGAAACGCGAAAGCTCTGCATTGAAACGCGACAGTCCTCCATTGAAACGCGACAGTCCTTCATTGAAACACGACAGTCCTGCATTGAAACGCGACAGCTCTGCATTGAAACTCGACAGCTCTGCATTGAAACTCGACAGCTCTGCATTAAAACGCGACGTTAGCCCTTGAACGCGACAGTCCTGTATTGAAACGCGACAGTCTTGCATTGAAACGCGACAGCTCTGCATTGAAACGCGACAGTCCTGCACTGAAACGCGACAGCTCTGCACTGAAACGCGACAGCTCTGCACTGAAACGCGACATCTCTGCATTGAAACATGACATCTCTGCATTGAAACGCGACAGCTCGGCATTGAAACGCGACGTTAGCCGTTGAACGCGACAGTCCTGTATTGAAACGCGACAGTCTTGCATTGAAACGCGACAGCTCTGCATTGAAACGCGACAGTCCTGCGTTGAAACGCGACAGTCCTGCATAGAAACGCGACAGCTCTGCATTGAAATGCGACAGCTCTGCATTGAAACGCGACGTTAGCCCTTGAAAGCGACAGTCCTGTATTGAAAAGCGGCAGTCCTGCATTGAAACGCGACAGCTCTGCATTGTAACGCGACAGTCCTGCATTGAAACCCAACAGTCCTGTATGGAAACGCGACAGTACTGCATTGAAACGCGACATTCATGCATTGAAACGCGACAGTACTGCTTTGAAACACGACAGTCTTGCATTGAAATGCGACAGCTCTGCATTGAAACGCGACAGTCCTGCGTTGAAACGTGACAGTCCCTCGTTGAAACGCGACAGCTCTGCATTGAAACGCGACAGCTCTGCACTGAAACGCGACAGCTCTGCATTGAAACGCGACAGCTCTGCATTGAAATGCGACAGTCCTGCATTGAAACGTGACAGTCCTGCATTGAAACGCGACAGCTCTGCATTGTAACGCGACAGTCCTGCATTGAAACGCGACAGTCCTGCATTGAAACGCGACAGTCCTGCGTTGAAACGCGATAGCTCTGCATTGAAAGGCGACAGCTCTGCATTGAAAAGCGACGTTAGCCCTTGAAAGCGATAGTCCTGTATTGAAACGCAACAGCTCTGCATTGAAACGCGACTTTAGCCCTTGAAAGCGACAGTCCTGCATTGAAACACGACAGCACTGCATTGTAACGCGACAGTCCTGCGTTGAAAAGTGATAGCTCTGCATTGAAACGCTACGTTAGCCCTTGAAAGCGATAGTCCTGTATTGAAACGCGACAGCTCAGCATTGAAACGCGACGTTAGTCCTTGAACTCTACAGTCCTGCATTGAAACGCGACAGTCCTGCACTTAAACGCGACAGCCCTGCACTAAAACGCGACGTTAGCCGTTGAACGCGACAGTCCTGCATTGAAACGCGACAGTCCTGCATTCAAAGCAACAGTCCTGTATTGAAACGTGACAGTCCTGCATTGAAACCCAACAGTCCTGCATTGCAACGCGAGAGTCCTGCATTGAAACGCGACAATCCTGTATGGAAACGCGACAGTCCTGCATTGAAACGCGACGTTAGCCCTAGAAAGCGATAGTCCTGTATTGAAACGCGACAGCTCTGCATTGAAACGCGACGTTAGGACTTGAAAGCGATAGTCCTGTATTGAAACACGACACCTCTGCATTGAAACGCGACACCTCTGCATTGAAACGCGACAGCTCTGCATTGAAACGCGACAACTCTGCACTGAAACGCGACAGCTCTGAATTGAAACGCGACAGCTCTGCCTTGAATCGCGACGTTAGCCCTTGAAAGCGACAGTCCTGCATTGAAACGCGACAGTCCTGCATTGAAACGCGACAGTACCGCTTTGAAACACGACAGACCTGCGTTGAAATGCGACAGCTCTGCCTTGAAACGCGACAGTCCTGCGTTGAAACGCGACAGCTCTGCATTGAAACGCGACAGCTCTGCACTGAAACGCGACAGTCCTGCATTGAAACACGACAGCTCTGCATTGAAACGCGACAGTCCTGCATTGAGACGCGACAGTCCTGCATTGAAACGCGACGTTAGCCCTTGAAAGCAATTGTCCTGTATTGAAACGTGACAGTCCTGCATTGAAACGCGACACTCCTGCATTGAAACGCAACAGTCCTGCGTTGAAACGCGACAGTCCTGCATTGAAACGCGACAGCTCTGCATTGTAACGCGACAGTCCTGCATTGAAACAGGACAGCTCTGCATTGAAACGCGACATTCCTGCATTGAAACACGACAGCTCTGCATTGTAACGCGACAGTCCTGCATTGAAACACGTCAGCTCTGCATTGAAACGCGACAGTCCTGCATTGAGACGCGACGTTAGCCCTTGAAAGCGATTGTCCTGTATTGAAACGTGACAGTCCTGCACTGAAACGCGACAGCTCTGCATTGAAACGCGACAACTCTGCACTGAAACGCGACAGCTCTGAATTGAAACGCGACAGCTCTGCTTTGAATCGCGACGTTAGCCCTTGAAAGCGACTGTCCTGCATTGAAACGCGACAGTCCTGCATTGAAACGCGACAGTACTGCTTTGAAACACGACAATCCTGCATTGAAATGCGACAGCTCTGCATTGAAACGCGACAGTCCTGCGTTGAAAGGCGACAGTCCTGCGTTGAAACGCGACAGATCTGCATTGAAACGCGACAGCTCTGCATTGAAACGCGACAGCTCTGCATTGAAACGCGACAGTTCTGCATTGAAACGTGACAGTCCTGCATTGAAACGCGACAGCTCTGCATTGTAACGCGACAGTCCTGCATTGAAACGCGACAGTCCTGCATTGAAACACGACAGCTCTGCATTGTAACGCGATAGTCCTGTGTTGAAACGCGATAGCTCTGCATTGAAATGCGACGTTACCCTTGAAAGCGATAGTCGTATATTGAAATGCGACAGCTCTGCATTGAAACGCGACTTTAGCCCTTGAAAACGGCAGTCCTGCATTGAAACGCGACAGCTCTGCACTGAAACGTGACAACTCGGCATTGAAGCGCGAGAGCTCTGCATTGAAATGCGACAGTCCTCCATTGAAACAGGACAGTCCTGCATTGAAACGCGACATTCCTGCATTGAAACGCGGCAGTCCTGCATTGAAACGCAACATTAGCCCTTGAAAGCGATTGTCCTGTATTGAAACGCGACAGTCCTGCATTGAAACGCGACAGTCCTGCATTGAAACGCAACGGCTCAGCATTGAAAATCGACAGCTCTGCATTGAAACGCGACGTTTGCCCTTGAACGCGACAGTAATTTATTGAAATGCGACAGCTCTGCATTGAAACGCGACATTAGACCTTGAACGCGACAGTCCTGTATTGAAACGCGACAGTCCTGTATTGAAACGCGACAGCTCTGCATTGAAACGCGACAGCTCGGCATTGAAACGCGACAGCTCTGCGCGGAAACGCGACAACTCGGCATTGAAGCGCGAGAGCTCTGCATTGAAATGCGACAGTCCTGCATTCAAACGCGACAGCTCTGCATTGAAACGCGACGTTAGTCCTTGAAAGCGACAGTCCTGCATTGAAACGTGACAGTCCTGCATTGAAACGCGACATTCCTGCATTGAAACGCGACAGTCCTGCATTGAAACGCAACATTAGCCCTTGAAAGCGATTGTCCTGTATTGAAACGCGACAGTCCTGCATTGAAACGCGACAGTCCTGCATTGAAACGCAACGGCTCAGCATTGAAAATCGACAGCTCTGCATTGAAACGCGACGTTTGCCCTTGAACGCGACAGTAATTTATTGAAATGCGACAGCTCTGCATTGAAACGCGACATTAGACCTTGAACGCGACAGTCCTGTATTGAAACGCGACAGTCCTGTATTGAAACGCGACAGCTCTGCATTGAAACGCGACAGCTCGGCATTGAAACGCGACAGCTCTGCGCGGAAACGCGACAACTCGGCATTGAAGCGCGAGAGCTCTGCATTGAAATGCGACAGTCCTGCATTCAAACGCGACAGCTCTGCATTGAAACGCGACGTTAGTCCTTGAAAGCGACAGTCCTGCATTGAAACGTGACAGTCCTGCATTGAAACGCGACATTCCTGCATTGAAACGCGACAGTCCTGCATTGAAACGCGACAGTCCTGCACTGAAACGTGACAGCTCTGCACTGAAACGCGACAGCTCTGCACTGAAACGCGACATCTCTGCATTGAAACATGACATCTCTGCATTGAAACGCGACAGCTCGGCATTGAAACGCGACGTTAGCCGTTGAACGCGACAGTCCTGTATTGAAACGCAACAGTCTTGCATTGAAACGCGACAGCTCTGCATTGAAACGCGACAGTCCTGCGTTGAAACGCGACAGTCCTGCATAGAAACGCGACAGTCCTGCATTGAAACGCGACAGCTCTGCTTTGAAACACGACAGTCCTGCATTGAGACCCGACAGTCCTGCATTGAAACGTGACGTTAGCCCTTGAAAGCAATTGTCCTGTATTGAAACGTGACAGTCCTGCATTGAAACACGACGCTCCTGCATTGAAACGCAACAGTCCTGCGTTGAAACGCGACAGTCCTGCATTGAAACGCGACAGCTCTGCATTGTAACGCGACAGTCCTGCATTGAAACACGACAGCTCTGCATTGAAACGCGACAGTCCTGCATTGAGACGCGACAGTCCTGCATTGAAACGCGACGTTAGCCCTTGAAAGCAATTGTCCTGCATTGAAACGTGACAGTCCTGCATTGAAACGCGACAGCTCTGCATTGAAACGCGACAGCTCTGCATTGAAACACGACAGCCTTCATTGAAATGCGACAGCTCTGCATTGAAACGCGACGTTAGTCCTTGAACTCTACAGTCCTGCATTGAAACGCGACAGTCCTGCACTTAAACCAGACAGCCCTGCACTAAAACGCGACGTTAGCCGTTGAACGCGACAGTCCTGCTTTGAAACGCGACAGTCCGGCATTCAAAGCGACAGTCCTGTATTGAAACGCGAATGTCCTGCATTGAAACGCGACAGTCCTGCATTGAAACGCGACGTTAGCCCTAGAAAGCGATAGTCCTATATTGAAACGCGACAGCTCTGCATTGAAACGCGACGTTAGGACTTGAAAGCGATAGTCCTGTATAGAAAAACGACACCTCTGCATTGAAACGCGACAGCTCTGCATTGAAACGCGACAACTCTGCACTGAAACGCGACAGCTCTGAATTGAAACGCGACAGCTCTGCCTTGAATCGCGACGTTAGCCCTTGAAAGCGACAGTCCTGCATTGAAACGCGACAGTCCTGCATCGAAACGCGACAGTACCGCTTTGAAACACGACAGACCTGCGTTGAAATGCGACAGCTCTGCCTTGAAACGCGACAGTCCTGCGTTGAAACGCGACAGCTCTGCATTGAAACGCGACAGCTCTGCACTGAAACGCGACAGTCCTGCGTTGAAACGCGACAGCTCTGCATTGAAACGCGACAGCTCTGCATTGAAACGCGACAGCTCTGCACTGAAACGCGACAGTCCTGCATTGAAACACGACAGCTCTGCATTGAAACGCGACAGTCCTGCATTGAAACGCGACGTTAGCCCTTGAAAGCAATTGTCCTGTATTGAAACGTGACAGTCCTGCATTGAAACGCGACACTCCTGCGTTGAAACGCAACAGTCCTGCGTTGAAACGCGACAGTCCTGCATTGAAACGCGACAGCTCTGCATTGTAACGCGACAGTCCTGCATTGAAACACGACAGCTCTGCATTGAAACGCGACAGTCCTGCATTGAAACGCGACAGCTCTGCATTGTAACGCGACAGTCCTGCATTGAAACACGACAGCTCTGCATTGAAACGCGACAGTCCTGCATTGAGACGCGACGTTAGCCCTTGAAAGCGATTGTCCTGTATTGAAACGTGACAGTCCTGCACTGAAACGCGACACCTCTGCATTGAAACGCGACAACTCTGCACTGAAACGCGACAGCTCTGAATTGAAACGCGACAGCTCTGCTTTGAATCGCGACGTTAGTCCTTGAAAGCGACTGTCCTGCATTGAAACGCGACAGTCCTGCATTGAAACGCGACAGTACTGCTTTGAAACACGACAATCCTGCATTGAAATGCGACAGCTCTGCATTGAAACGCGACAGTCCTGCGTTGAAACGCGACAGTCCTGCATTGTAACGCGACAGTCCTGCATTGAAACACGACAGCTCTGCATTGAAACGCGACAGTCCTGCATTGAGACGCGAAAGTCCTGCATTGAAACGCGACGTTAGCCCTTGAAAGCGATTGTCCTGTATTGAAACGTGACAGTCCTGCATTGAAACGCGACAGCTCTGCATTGAAACGCGAGAGCTCTGCATTGAAACACGACAGTCCTTCATTGAAATGCGACAGCTCTGCATTGAAACGCGACGTTAGTCCTTGAACTCTACAGTCCTGCACTGAAACGCGACAGTCCTGCACTTAAACGCGACGTTAGTCCTTGAAAGCGACAGTCCTGCATTGAAACGTGACAGTCCTGCATTGAAACGCGACATTCCTGCATTGAAACGCGACAGTCCTGCATTGAAACGCAACATTAGCCCTTGAAAGCGATTGTCCTGTATTGAAACGCGACAGTCCTGCATTGAAACGCGACAGTCCTGCATTGAAACGCAACGGCTCAGCATTGAAAATCGACAGCTCTGCATTGAAACGCGACGTTTGCCCTTGAACGCGACAGTAATTTATTGAAATGCGACAGCTCTGCATTGAAACGCGACATTAGACCTTGAACGCGACAGTCCTGTATTGAAACGCGACAGTCCTGTATTGAAACGCGACAGCTCTGCATTGAAACGCGACAGCTCGGCATTGAAACGCGACAGCTCTGCGCGGAAACGCGACAACTCGGCATTGAAGCGCGAGAGCTCTGCATTGAAATGCGACAGTCCTGCATTCAAACGCGACAGCTCTGCATTGAAACGCGACGTTAGTCCTTGAAAGCGACAGTCCTGCATTGAAACGTGACAGTCCTGCATTGAAACGCGACATTCCTGCATTGAAACGCGACAGTCCTGCATTGAAACGCAACATTAGCCCTTGAAAGCGATTGTCCTGTATTGAAACGCGACAGTCCTGCATTGAAACGCGACAGTCCTGCATTGAAACGCAACGGCTCAGCATTGAAAATCGACAGCTCTGCATTGAAACGCGACGTTTGCCCTTGAACGCGACAGTAATTTATTGAAATGCGACAGCTCTGCATTGAAACGCGACATTAGACCTTGAACGCGACAGTCCTGTATTGAAACGCGACAGTCCTGTATTGAAACGCGACAGCTCTGCATTGAAACGCGACAGCTCGGCATTGAAACGCGACAGCTCTGCGCGGAAACGCGACAACTCGGCATTGAAGCGCGACAGCTCTGCATAAAACGCGACAGCTCTGCATTGAAAGGCGACGTTAGCCCTTGAAAGCGATAGTCCTGTATGGAAACGCGACAGCTCTGCACTGAAACACGTCAACTTGGCATTTAAGCGCGACAGCTCTGCATTGAAACGCGACAGTCCTGCATTCAAACGCGACAGTCCTGCATTGAAACGCGACGTTAGTCCTTGAACTAGACAGTCCTGCATTGAAACGCGACAGTCCTGCATTGAAACGCGACAGTCCTGCATTGAAACGCGACAGTCCTGCACTTAAACTCGACAGCCCTGCACTAAAACGCGACGTTAGCCGTTGAACGCGACAGTCCTTCATTGAAAAGTGACAGTCCTGCATTCAAAGCGACAGTCCTGTATTGAAACGCGACTGTCCTGCATTGAAACACAACAGTCCCTATTTGCAACGCGACAGCCCTGAGTTGAAAGGCGACAGCTCTGCGTTGAAACGCGACAGCTCTGCATTGAAACGCGACGTTAGCCCTTGAAAGCTATAGTCCTGTATTGAAACGCCACAGTCCTGCATTGAAACGCGACAGCTCGGCACTGAAACGCAATAGCTCTGCATTGTAACGCGACAGTAATTTATTGCAACGCGACAGCTCTGCATTGAAACGCGACAGCTCTGCATTGTAACGCGACAGTCCTGCATTGAAACGCGACATTCCTGCATTGAAACGCGACAGTCCTGCATTGAAACGCAACATTAGCCCTTGAAAGCGATTGTCCTGTATTGAAACGCGACAGTCCTGCATTGAAACGCGACAGTCCTGCATTGAAACGCAACGGCTCAGCATTGAAAATCGACAGCTCTGCATTGAAACGCGACGTTTGCCCTTGAACGCGACAGTAATTTATTGAAATGCGACAGCTCTGCATTGAAACGCGACATTAGACCTTGAACGCGACAGTCCTGTATTGAAACGCGACAGTCCTGTATTGAAACGCGACAGCTCTGCATTGAAACGCGACAGCTCGGCATTGAAACGCGACAGCTCTGCGCGGAAACGCGACAACTCGGCATTGAAGCGCGACAGCTCTGCATAAAACGCGACAGCTCTGCATTGAAAGGCGACGTTAGCCCTTGAAAGCGATAGTCCTGTATGGAAACGCGACAGCTCTGCACTGAAACACGTCAACTTGGCATTTAAGCGCGACAGCTCTGCATTGAAACGCGACAGTCCTGCATTCAAACGCGACAGTCCTGCATTGAAACGCGACGTTAGTCCTTGAACTAGACAGTCCTGCATTGAAACGCGACCTTAGACCTTGAACGCGACAGTCCTGTATTGAAACGCGACAGCTCTGCATTGAAACGCGACAGCTCTGCATTGAAACGCGACTGCTCGCCATTGAAACGCGACAGCTCTGCGCGGAAACGCGACAGCTCGGCATTGAAGCGCGACAGCTCTGCATAAAACGCGACAGTCCTCCATTGAAACGCGACGTTAGTCCTTGAAAGCGATAGTCCTGTATTGAAAAGCGACAGCTCTGCATTGAAACGCGACTTTAGCCCTTGAAAGCGACAGTCCTGCATTGAAACGCGACAGCTCTGCACTGAAACGCGACAACTCAGCATTGAAGCGCGACAGCTCTGCATTGAAATGCGACAGTCCTGCATTCAAACGCGACAGCTCTGCATTGAAACGCGACGTTAGTCCTTAAACTAGACAGTCCTGCATTGAAACGCGACAGTCCTGCACTTAAACGCGACAGCCCAGCACTAAAACGCGACGTTAGCTGTTGAACGCGACAGTCCTGCATTGAAACACGACAGCTCTGCATTGAAACACGACAGTCCTGCATTGAGACCCGACAGTCCTGCATTGAAACGTGACGTTAGCCCTTGAAAGCAATTGTCCTGTATTGAAACGTGACAGTCCTGCATTGAAACACGACGCTCCTGCATTGAAACGCAACAGTCCTGCGTTGAAACGCGACAGTCCTGCATTGAAACGCGACAGCTCTGCATTGTAACGCGACAGTCCTGCATTGAAACACGACAGCTCTGCATTGAAACGCGACAGTCCTGCATTGAGACGCGACAGTCCTGCATTGAAACGCGACGTTAGCCCTTGAAAGCAATTGTCCTGCATTGAAACGTGACAGTCCTGCATTGAAACGCGACAGCTCTGCATTGAAACGCGACAGCTCTGCATTGAAACACGACAGCCTTCATTGAAATGCGACAGCTCTGCATTGAAACGCGACGTTAGTCCTTGAACTCTACAGTCCTGCATTGAAACGCGACAGTCCTGCACTTAAACCAGACAGCCCTGCACTAAAACGCGACGTTAGCCGTTGAACGCGACAGTCCTGCTTTGAAACGCGACAGTCCGGCATTCAAAGCGACAGTCCTGTATTGAAACGCGAATGTCCTGCATTGAAACGCGACAGTCCTGCATTGAAACGCGACGTTAGCCCTAGAAAGCGATAGTCCTATATTGAAACGCGACAGCTCTGCATTGAAACGCGACGTTAGGACTTGAAAGCGATAGTCCTGTATAGAAAAACGACACCTCTGCATTGAAACGCGACAGCTCTGCATTGAAACGCGACAACTCTGCACTGAAACGCGACAGCTCTGAATTGAAACGCGACAGCTCTGCCTTGAATCGCGACGTTAGCCCTTGAAAGCGACAGTCCTGCATTGAAACGCGACAGTCCTGCATCGAAACGCGACAGTACCGCTTTGAAACACGACAGACCTGCGTTGAAATGCGACAGCTCTGCCTTGAAACGCGACAGTCCTGCGTTGAAACGCGACAGCTCTGCATTGAAACGCGACAGCTCTGCACTGAAACGCGACAGTCCTGCATTGAAACACGACAGCTCTGCATTGAAACGCGACAGTCCTGCATTGAGACGCGACAGTCCTGCATTGAAACGCGACGTTAGCCCTTGAAAGCAATTGTCCTGTATTGAAACGTGACAGTCCTGCATTGAAACGCGACACTCCTGCGTTGAAACGCAACAGTCCTGCGTTGAAACGCGACAGTCCTGCATTGAAACGCGACAGCTCTGCATTGTAACGCGACAGTCCTTCATTGAAACACGACAGCTCTGCATTGAAACGCGACAGTCCTGCATTGAAACGCGACAGCTCTGCATTGTAACGCGACAGTCCTGCATTGAAACACGACAGCTCTGCATTGAAACGCGACAGTCCTGCATTGAGACGCGACGTTAGCCCTTGAAAGCGATTGTCCTGTATTGAAACGTGACAGTCCTGCACTGAAACGCGACACCTCTACATTGAAACGCGACAACTCTGCACTGAAACGCGACAGCTCTGAATTGAAACGCGACAGCTCTGCTTTGAATCGCGACGTTAGTCCTTGAAAGCGACTGTCCTGCATTGAAACGCGACAGTCCTGCATTGAAACGCGACAGTACTGCTTTGAAACACGACAATCCTGCATTGAAATGCGACAGCTCTGCATTGAAACGCGACAGTCCTGCGTTGAAACGCGACAGTCCTGCATTGTAACGCGACAGTCCTGCATTGAAACACGACAGCTCTGCATTGAAACGCGACAGTCCTGCATTGAGACGCGAAAGTCCTGCATTGAAACGCGACGTTAGCCCTTGAAAGCGATTGTCCTGTATTGAAACGTGACAGTCCTGCATTGAAACGCGACAGCTCTGCATTGAAACGCGAGAGCTCTGCATTGAAACACGACAGTCCTTCATTGAAATGCGACAGCTCTGCATTGAAACGCGACGTTAGTCCTTGAACTCTACAGTCCTGCACTGAAACGCGACAGTCCTGCACTTAAACGCGACGTTAGTCCTTGAAAGCGACAGTCCTGCATTGAAACGTGACAGTCCTGCATTGAAACGCGACATTCCTGCATTGAAACGCGACATTCCTGCATTGAAACGCGACAGTCCTGCATTGAAACGCAACATTAGCCCTTGAAAGCGATTGTCCTGTATTGAAACGCGACAGTCCTGCATTGAAACGCGACAGTCCTGCATTGAAACGCAACGGCTCAGCATTGAAAATCGACAGCTCTGCATTGAAACGCGACGTTTGCCCTTGAACGCGACAGTAATTTATTGAAATGCGACAGCTCTGCATTGAAACGCGACATTAGACCTTGAACGCGACAGTCCTGTATTGAAACGCGACAGTCCTGTATTGAAACGCGACAGCTCTGCATTGAAACGCGACAGCTCGGCATTGAAACGCGACAGCTCTGCGCGGAAACGCGACAACTCGGCATTGAAGCGCGAGAGCTCTGCATTGAAATGCGACAGTCCTGCATTCAAACGCGACAGCTCTGCATTGAAACGCGACGTTAGTCCTTGAAAGCGACAGTCCTGCATTGAAACGTGACAGTCCTGCATTGAAACGCGACATTCCTGCATTGAAACGCGACAGTCCTGCATTGAAACGCAACATTAGCCCTTGAAAGCGATTGTCCTGTATTGAAACGCGACAGTCCTGCATTGAAACGCGACAGTCCTGCATTGAAACGCAACGGCTCAGCATTGAAAATCGACAGCTCTGCATTGAAACGCGACGTTTGCCCTTGAACGCGACAGTAATTTATTGAAATGCGACAGCTCTGCATTGAAACGCGACATTAGACCTTGAACGCGACAGTCCTGTATTGAAACGCGACAGTCCTGTATTGAAACGCGACAGCTCTGCATTGAAACGCGACAGCTCGGCATTGAAACGCGACAGCTCTGCGCGGAAACGCGACAACTCGGCATTGAAGCGCGACAGCTCTGCATAAAACGCGACAGCTCTGCATTGAAAGGCGACGTTAGCCCTTGAAAGCGATAGTCCTGTATGGAAACGCGACAGCTCTGCACTGAAACACGTCAACTTGGCATTTATGCGCGACAGCTCTGCATTGAAACGCGACAGTCCTGCATTCAAACGCGACAGTCCTGCATTGAAACGCGACGTTAGTCCTTGAACTAGACAGTCCTGCATTGAAACGCGACAGTCCTGCATTGAAACGCGACAGTCCTGCATTGAAACGCGACAGTCCTGCACTTAAACTCGACAGCCCTGCACTAAAACGCGACGTTAGCCGTTGAACGCGACAGTCCTTCATTGAAAAGTGACAGTCCTGCATTCAAAGCGACAGTCCTGTATTGAAACGCGACTGTCCTGCATTGAAACACAACAGTCCCGATTTGCAACGCGACAGCCCTGAGTTGAAAGGCGACAGCTCTGCGTTGAAACGCGACAGCTCTGCATTGAAACGCGACGTTAGCCCTTGAAAGCTATAGTCCTGTATTGAAACGCCACAGTCCTGCATTGAAACGCGACAGCTCGGCACTGAAACGCAATAGCTCTGCATTGTAACGCGACAGTAATTTATTGCAACGCGACAGCTCTGCATTGAAACGCGACAGCTCTGCATTGTAACGCGACAGTCCTGCATTGAAACGCGACAGTCCTGCATTGAAACGCGACAGTCCTGCGTTGAAATGCGATAGCTCTGCATTGAAAGGCGACAGCTCTGCATTGAAACGCGACGTTAGCCCTTGAAAGCGATAGTCCTGTATTGAAACGCAACAGCTCTGCATTGAAACGCGACTTTAGCCCTTGAAAGCGACAGTCCTGCATTGAAACGCGACAGCACTGCATTGTAACGCGACAGTCCTGCATTGAAACGCGATAGCTCTGCATTGAAACGCGACGTTAGCCCTTGAAAGCGATAGTCCTGTATTGAAACGCGACAGCTCAGCATTGAAACGCGACGTTAGTCCTTGAACTCTACAGTCCTGCATTGAAACGCGACAGTCCTGCACTTAAACGCGACAGCCCTGCACTAAAACGCGACGTTAGCCGTTGACCGCGACAGTCCTGCATTGTAACGCGACAGTCCTGCATTGAAACACGACAGCTCTGCATTGAAATGCGACAGTCCTGCATTGAGACGCGACAGTCCTGCATTGAAACGCGACGTTAGCCCTTGAAAGCGATTGTCCTGTATTGAAACGTGACAGTCCTGCATTGAAACGCGACAGCTCTGCATTGAAACGCGACAGCTCTGCATTGAAACGCGACAACTCTGCACTGAAACGCGACAGCTCTGAATTGAAACGCGACAGCTCTGCTTTGAATCGCGACGTTAGCCCTTGAAAGCGACTGTCCTGCATTGAAACGCGACAGTCCTGCATTGAAACGCGACAGTACTGCTTTGAAACACGACAGTCCTGCATTGAAATGCGACAGCTCTGCATTGAAACGCGACGTTAGGACTTGAAAGCGATAGTCCTGTATTGAAACGCGACAGCTCTGCATTGAAACGCGACAGCTCTGCTTTGAATCGCGACGTTAGCCCTTGAAAGCGACTGTCCTGCATTGAAACGCGACAGTCCTGCATTGAAACGCGACAGTACTGCTTTGAAACACGACAGTCCTGCATTGAAATGCGACAGCTCTGCATTGAAACGCGACGTTAGGACTTGAAAGCGATAGTCCTGCATTGAAACTCGACAGCTCTGCATTGTAACGCGACAGTCCTGCATTGAAACGCGACAGTCCTGCATTGAAACACGACAGCTATGCATTGTAACGCGATAGTCCTGCGTTGAAACGCGATAGCTCTGCATTGAAACGAGACGTTAGCCCTTGAAAGCGATAGTCCTGTATTGAAATGCGACAGCTCTGCATTGAAACGCGACTTTAGCCCTTGAAAGCGACAGTCCTGCATTGAAACGCGACAGCTCTGCACTGAAACGCGACAGCTCTGCATTGAAACGCGACGTTAGTCCTTGAAAGCGACAGTCCTGCATTGAAACGTGACAGTCCTGCATTGAAACGCGACATTCCTGCATTGAAACGCGACAGTCCTGCATTGAAACGCGACATTAGCCCTTGAAAGCGATAGTCCTGTATTGAAACGCGACAGTCCTGCATTGAAACGCGACAGTCCGGCATTGAAACGCAACGGCTCAGCATTGAAAATCGATAGCTCTGCATTGAAACGCGACGTTTGCCCTTGAACGCGACAGTAATTTATTGAAATGCGACAGCTCGGCCTTGAAACGCGACAGCTCTGCATTGAAACGCGACAGCTCTGCATTGTAACGCGACAGTCCTGCATTGAAACGCGACAACTCTGCACTGAAACGCGACAGCTCTGAATTGAAACGCGATAGCTCTGCATTGAAAGGCGACAGCTCTGCATTGAAACGCGACGTTAGCCCTTGAAAGCGATAGTCCTGTATTGAAACGCAACAGCTCTGCATTGAAACGCGACTTTAGCCCTTGAAAGCGACAGTCCTGCATTGAAACGCGACAGCACTGCATTGTAACGCGACAGTCCTGCATTGAAACGCGATAGCTCTGCATTGAAACGCGACGTTAGCCCTTGAAAGCGATAGTCCTGTATTGAAACGCGACAGCTCAGCATTGAAACGCGACGTTAGTCCTTGTACTCTACAGTCCTGCATTGAAACGCGACAGTCCTGCACTTAAACGCGACAGCCCTGCACTAAAACGCGACGTTAGCCGTTGACCGCGACAGTCCTGCATTGTAACGCGACAGTCCTGCATTGAAACACGACAGCTCTGCATTGAAATGCGACAGTCCTGCATTGAGACGCGACAGTCCTGCATTGAAACGCGACGTTAGCCCTTGAAAGCGATTGTCCTGTATTGAAACGTGACAGTCCTGCATTGAAACGCGACAGCTCTGCATTGAAACGCGACAGCTCTGCATTGAAACGCGACAACTCTGCACTGAAACGCGACAGCTCTGAATTGAAACGCGACAGCTCTGCTTTGAATCGCGACGTTAGCCCTTGAAAGCGACTGTCCTGCATTGAAACGCGACAGTCCTGCATTGAAACGCGACAGTACTGCTTTGAAACACGACAGTCCTGCATTGAAATGCGACAGCTCTGCATTGAAACGCGACGTTAGGACTTGAAAGCGATAGTCCTGTATTGAAACGCGACAGCTCTGCATTGAAACGCGACAGCTCTGCACTGAAACGCGACAGTCCTGCATTGAAACTCGACAGCTCTGCATTGTAACGCGACAGTCCTGCATTGAAACGCGACAGTCCTGCATTGAAACACGACAGCTATGCATTGTAACGCGATAGTCCTGCGTTGACGTTAGGACTTGAAAGCGATAGTCCTGTATTGAAATGCGACAGCTCTGCATTGAAACGCGACTTTAGCCCTTGAAAGCGACAGTCCTGCATTGAAACGCGACAGCTCTGCACTGAAACGCGACAGCTCTGCATTGAAACGCGACGTTAGTCCTTGAAAGCGACAGTCCTGCATTGAAACGTGACAGTCCTGCATTGAAACGCGACATTCCTGCATTGAAACGCGACAGTCCTGCATTGAAACGCGACATTAGCCCTTGAAAGCGATAGTCCTGTATTGAAACGCGACAGTCCTGCATTGAAACGCGACAGTCCGGCATTGAAACGCAACGGCTCAGCATTGAAAATCGATAGCTCTGCATTGAAACGCGACGTTTGCCCTTGAACGCGACAGTAATTTATTGAAATGCGACAGCTCGGCCTTGAAACGCGACAGCTCTGCATTGAAACGCGACAGCTCTGCATTGAAACGCGACCTTAGACCTTGAACGCGACAGTCCTGTATTGAAACGCGACAGCTCTGCATTGAAACGCGACAGCTCTGCATTGAAACGCGACTGCTCGCCATTGAAACGCGACAGCTCTGCGCGGAAACGCGACAGCTCGGCATTGAAGCGCGACAGCTCTGCATAAAACGCGACAGTCCTCCATTGAAACGCGACGTTAGTCCTTGAAAGCGATAGTCCTGTATTGAAAAGCGACAGCTCTGCATTGAAACGCGACTTTAGCCCTTGAAAGCGACAGTCCTGCATTGAAACGCGACAGCTCTGCACTGAAACGCGACAACTCAGCATTGAAGCGCGACAGCTCTGCATTGAAATGCGACAGTCCTGCATTCAAACGCGACAGCTCTGCATTGAAACGCGACATTAGTCCTTGAACTAGACAGTCCTGCATTGAAACGCGACAGTCCTGCACTTAAACGCGACAGCCCAGCACTAAAACGCGACGTTAGCTGTTGAACGCGACAGTCCTGCATTGAAACACGACAGCTCTGCATTGAAACACGACAGTCCTGCATTGAGACCCGACAGTCCTGCATTGAAACGTGACGTTAGCCCTTGAAAGCAATTGTCCTGTATTGAAACGTGACAGTCCTGCATTGAAACGCGACGCTCCTGCATTGAAACGCAACAGTCCTGCGTTGAAACGCGACAGTCCTGCATTGAAATGCGACAGTCCTGCATTGAAACACGACAGCTCTGCATTGAAACGTGACGTTAGCCCTTGAAAGCGATTGTCCTGCATTGAAACGTGACAGTCCTGCATTGAAACGCGACAGCTCTGCATTGAAACGCGACAGCTCTGCATTGAAACACGACAGCCTTCATTGAAATGCGACAGCTCTGCATTGAAACGCGACGTTAGTCCTTGAACTCTACAGTCCTGCATTGAAACGCGACAGTCCTGCACTTAAACGCGACAGCCCTGCACTAAAACGCGACGTTAGCCGTTGAACGCGACAGTCCTGCTTTGAAACGCGACAGTCCGGCATTCAAAGCGACAGTCCTGTATTGAAACGCGAATGTCCTGCATTGAAACCCAACAGTCCTGCATTGCAACGCGACATTCCTGCATTGAAACGCGACAGTCCTGCATTGAAACGCGACGTTAGCCCTAGAAAGCGATAGTCCTGTATTGAAACGCGACAGCTCTGCATTGAAACGCGACGTTAGGACTTGAAAGCGATAGTCCTGTATTGAAAAACGACACCTCTGCATTGAAACGCGACAGCTCTGCATTGAAACGCGACAACTCTGCACTGAAACGCGACAGCTCTGAATTGAAACGCGACAGCTCTGCCTTGAATCGCGACGTTAGCCCTTGAAAGCGACAGTCCTGCGTTGAAACGCGACAGTCCTGCATCGAAACGCGACAGTACCGCTTTGAAACACGACAGACCTGCGTTGAAATGCGACAGCTCTGCCTTGAAACGCGACAGTCCTGCGTTGAAACGCGACAGCTCTGCATTGAAACGCGACAGCTCTGCACTGAAACGCGACAGTCCTGCATTGAAACACGACAGCTCTGCATTGAAACGCGACAGTCCTGCATTGAGACGCGACAGTCCTGCATTGAAACGCGACGTTAGCCCTTGAAAGCAATTGTCCTGTATTGAAACGTGACAGTCCTGCATTGAAACGCGACACTCCTGCGTTGAAACGCAACAGTCCTGCGTTGAAACGCGACAGTCCTGCATTGAAACGCGACAGCTCTGCGTTGTAACGCGACAGTCCTGCATTGAAACACGACAGCTCTGCATTGAAATGCGACAGTCCTGCATTGAAACGCGACAGCTCTGCATTGTAACGCGACAGTCCTGCATTGAAACACGACAGCTCTGCATTGAAACGCGACAGTCCTGCATTGAGACGCGACGTTAGCCCTTGAAAGCGATTGTCCTGTATTGAAACGTGACAGTCCTGCACTGAAACGCGACAGCTCTGCATTGAAACGCGACAACTCTGCACTGAAACGCGACAGCTCTGAATTGAAACGCGACAGCTCTGCTTTGAATCGCGACGTTAGCCCTTGAAAGCGACTGTCCTGCATTGAAACGCGACAGTCCTGCATTGAAACGCGACAGTACTGCTTTGAAACACGACAGTCCTGCATTGAAATGCGACAGCTCTGCATTGAAACGCGACAGTCCTGCGTTGAAAGGCGACAGTCCTGCGTTGAAACGCGACAGATCTGCATTGAAGCGCGACAGCTCTGCACCGAAACGCGACAGTCCTGCATTGAAACGCGACAGCTCTGCATTGAAACACGACAGTTCTGCATTGAAACGTGACAGTCCTGCATTGAAACGCGACAGCTCTGCATTGTAACGCGACAGTCCTGCATTGAAACGCGACAGTCCTGCATTGAAACACGACAGCTCTGCATTGTAACGCGATAGTCCTGTGTTGAAACGCGATAGCTCTGCATTGAAATGCGACGTTACCCTTGAAAGCGATAGTCGTATATTGAAATGCGACAGCTCTGCATTGAAATGCGACTTTAGCCCTTGAAAACGACAGTCCTGCATTGAAACGCGACAGCTCTGCGCGGAAACGCGACAACTCGGCATTGAAGCGCGAGATCTCTGCATTGAAATGCGACAGTCCTGCATTCAAACGCGACAGCTCTGCATTGAAACGCGACGTTAGTCCTTGAAAGCGACAGTCCTGCATTGAAACGTGACAGTCCTGCATTGAAACACGACATTCCTGCATTGAAACGCGACAGTCCTGCATTGAAACGCAACATTAGCCCTTGAAAGCGATTGTCCTGTATTGAAACGCGACAGTCCTGCATTGAAACGCGACAGTCCTGCATTGAAACGCAACGGCTCAGCATTGAAAATCGACAGCTCTGCATTGAAACGAGACGTTTGCCCTTGAACGCGACAGTAATTTATTGAAATACGACAGCTCTGCATTGAAACGCGACATTAGACCTTGAACGCGACAGTCCTGTATTGAAACGCGACAGTCCTGTATTGAAACGCGACAGCTCTGCATTGAAACGCGACAGCTCGGCATTGAAACGCGACAGCTCTGCGCGGAAACGCGACAACTCGGCATTGAAGCGCGAGAGCTCTGCATTGAAATGCGACAGTCCTGCATTCAAACGCGACAGCTCTGCATTGAAACGCGACGTTAGTCCTTGAAAGCGACAGTCCTGCATTGAAACGTGACAGTCCTGCATTGAAACGCGACATTCCTGCATTGAAACGCGACAGTCCTGCATTGAAACGCAACATTAGCCCTTGAAAGCGATTGTCCTGTATTGAAACGCGACAGTCCTGCATTGAAACGCGACAGTCCTGCATTGAAACGCAACGGCTCAGCATTGAAAATCGACAGCTCTGCATTGAAACGCGACAGTCCTGCATTGAAACGCAACGGCTCAGCATTGAAAATCGACAGCTCTGCATTGAAACGCGACGTTTGCCCTTGAACGCGACAGTAATTTATTGAAATGCGACAGCTCTGCATTGAAACGCGACATTAGACCTTGAACGCGACAGTCCTGTATTGAAACGCGACAGTCCTGTATTGAAACGCGACAGCTCTGCATTGAAACGCGACAGCTCTGCATTGAAACGCGACAGCTCGGCATTGAAACACGACAGCTATGCATTGTAACGCGATAGTCCTGCGTTGAAACGCGATAGCTCTGCATTGAAACGCGACGTTAGCCCTTGAAAGCGATAGTCCTGTATTGAAACGCAACAGCTCTGCATTGAAACGCGACTTTAGCCCTTGAAAGCGACAGTCCTGCATTGAAACACGACAGCACTGCATTGTAACGCGACAGTCCTGCATTGAAACGCGATAGCTCTGCATTGAAACGCGACGTTAGCCCTTGAAAGCGATAGTCCTGTATTGAAACGTGACAGCTCAGCATTGAAACGCGACGTTAGTCCTTGAACTCTACAGTCCTGCATTGAAACGCGACAGTCCTGCACTTAAACGCGACAGCCCTGCACTAAAACGCGACGTTAGCCGTTGACCGCGACAGTCCTGCATTGTAACGCGACAGTCCTGCATTGAAACACGACAGCTCTGCATTGAAATGCGACAGTCCTGCATTGAGACGCGACAGTCCTGCATTGAAACGCGACGTTAGCCCTTGAAAGCGATTGTCCTGTATTGAAACGTGACAGTCCTGCATTGAAACACGACAGCTCTGCATTGAAACGCGACAGCTCTGCATTGAAACGCGACAACTCTGCACTGAAACGCGACAGCTCTGAATTGAAACGCGACAGCTCTGCTTTGAATCGCGACGTTAGCCCTTGAAAGCGACTGTCCTGCATTGAAACGCGACAGTCCTGCATTGAAACGCGACAGTACTGCTTTGAAACACGACAGTCCTGCATTGAAATGCGACAGCTCTGCATTGAAACGCGACGTTAGGACTTGAAAGCGATAGTCCTGTATTGAAACGCGACAGCTCTGCATTGAAACGCGACAGCTCTGCACTGAAACGCGACAGTCCTGCATTGAAACTCGACAGCTCTGCATTGTAACGCGACAGTCCTGCATTGAAACGCGACAGTCCTGCATTGAAACACGACAGCTATGCATTGTAACGCGATAGTCCTGCGTTGAAACGCGATAGCTCTGCATTGAAACGCGACGTTAGCCCTTGAAAGCGATAGTCCTGTATTGAAATGCGACAGCTCTGCATTGAAACGCGACTTTAGCCCTTGAAAGCGACAGTCCTGCATTGAAACGCGACAACTCTGCACTGAAACGCGACAGCTCTGCATTGAAACGCGACGTTAGTCCTTGAAAGCGACAGTCCTGCATTGAAACGCGACAGTCCTGCATTGAAACGCGACAGTCCGGCATTGAAACGCAACGGCTCAGCATTGAAAATCGATAGCTCTGCATTGAAACGCGACGTTTGCCCTTGAACGCGACAGTAATTTATTGAAATGCGACAGCTCGGCCTTGAAACGCGACAGCTCTGCATTGAAACGCGACAGCTCTGCATTGAAACGCGACAGCTCTGCATTGAAACGCGACGTTAGTCCTTGAACTCTACAGTCCTGCACTGAAACGCAACAGTCCTGCACTTAAACGCGACAGTCCTGCATTCAAAGCGACAGTCCTGTATTGAAACGCGCATGTCCTGCATTGAAACCCAACAGTCCTGCATTGCAACGCGACAGCTCTGCATTGAAACGCGACAGCTCTGCATTGTAACGCGACAGTCCTGCATTGAAACACGACAGCTCTGCATTGAAATGCGACAGTCCTGCATTGAGACGCGACAGTCCTGCATTGAAACGCGACGTTAGCCCTTGAAAGCGATTGTCCTGCATTGAAACGTGACAGTCCTGCATTGAAACGCGACAGCTCTGCATTGAAACGCGACAGCTCTGCATTGAAACGCGACAACTCTGCACTGAAACGCGACAGCTCTGAATTGAAACGCGACAGCTCTGCTTTGAATCGCGACGTTAGCCCTTGAAAGCGACTGTCCTGCATTGAAACGCGACAGTCCTGCATTGAAACGCGACAGTACTGCTTTGAAACACGACAGTCCTGCATTGAAATGCGACAGCTCTGCATTGAAACGCGACGTTAGGACTTGAAAGCGATAGTCCTGTATTGAAACGCGACAGCTCTGCATTGAAACGCGACAGCTCTGCACTGAAACGCGACAGTCCTGCATTGAAACTCGACAGCTCTGCATTGTAACGTGACAGTCCTGCATTGAAACGCGACAGTCCTGCATTGAAACACGACAGCTATGCATTGTAACGCGATAGTCCTGCGTTGAAACGCGATAGCTCTGCATTGAAACGCGACGTTAGCCCTTGAAAGCGATAGTCCTGTATTGAAATGCGACAGCTCTGCATTGAAACGCGACTTTAGCCCTTGAAAGCGACAGTCCTGCATTGTAACGCGACAGTCCTGCATTGAAACGCGATAGCTCTGCATTGAAACGCGACGTTAGTCCTTGAAAGCGACAGTCCTGCATTGAAACGTGACAGTCCTGCATTGAAACGCGACATTCCTGCATTGAAACGCGACAGTCCTGCATTGAAACGCGACATTAGCCCTTGAAAGCGATAGTCCTGTATTGAAACGCGACAGTCCTGCATTGAAACGCGACAGTCCGGCATTGAAACGCAACGGCTCAGCATTGAAAATCGATAGCTCTGCATTGAAACGCGACGTTTGCCCTTGAACGCGACAGTAATTTATTGAAATGCGACAGCTCGGCCTTGAAACGCGACAGCTCTGCATTGAAACGCGACAGTCCTGCATTGAAACGCGACCTTAGACCTTGAACGCGACAGTCCTGTATTGAAACGCGACAGCTCTGCATTGAAACGCGACAGCTCTGCATTGAAACGCGACTGCTCGCCATTGAAACGCGACAGCTCTGCGCGGAAACGAGACAGCTCGGCATTGAAGCGCGACAGCTCTGCATAAAACGCGACAGTCCTCCATTGAAACGCGACGTTAGTCCTTGAAAGCGATAGTCCTGTATTGAAAAGCGACAGCTCTGCATTGAAACGCGACTTTAGCCCTTGAAAGCGACAGTCCTGCATTGAAACGCGACAGCTCTGCACTGAAACGCGACAACTCAGCATTGAAGCGCGACAGCTCTGCATTGAAATGCGACAGTCCTGCATTCAAACGCGACAGCTCTGCATTGAAACGCGACGTTAGTCCTTGAACTAGACAGTCCTGCATTGAAACGCGACAGTCCTGCACTTAAACGCGACAGCCCAGCACTAAAACGCGACGTTAGCTGTTGAACGCGACAGTCCTGCATTGAAACACGACAGCTCTGCATTGAAACACGACAGTCCTGCATTGAGACCCGACAGTCCTGCATTGAAACGTGACGTTAGCCCTTGAAAGCAATTGTCCTGTATTGAAACGTGACAGTCCTGCATTGAAACACGACACTCCTGCATTGAAACACAACAGTCCTGCGTTGAAACGCGACAGTCCTGCATTGAAACGCGACAGCTCTGCATTGTAACGCGACAGTCCTGCATTGAAACACGACAGCTCTGCATTGAAACGCGACAGTCCTGCATTGAAACGCGACAGTACTGCTTTGAAACACGACAATCCTGCATTGAAATGCGACAGCTCTGCATTGAAACGCGACAGTCCTGCATTGAAACGCGACAGTCCTGCGTTGAAACACGACAGCTCTGCATTGTAACGCGACAGTCCTGCATTGAAACACGACAGCTCTGCATTGAAACGCGACAGTCCTGCATTGAGACGCGACGTTAGCCCTTGAAAGCGATTGTCCTGTATTGAAACGTGACAGTCCTGCATTGAAACGCGACAGCTCTGCATTGAAACGCGACAGCTCTGCATTGAAACACGACAGTCCTTCATTGAAATGCGACAGCTCTGCATTGAAACGCGACGTTAGTCCTTGAACTCTACAGTCCTGCACTGAAACGCAACAGTCCTGCACTTAAACGCGACAGTCCTGCATTCAAAGCGACAGTCCTGTATTGAAACGCGCATGTCCTGCATTGAAACCCAACAGTCCTGCATTGCAACGCGACAGCTCTGCATTGAAACGCGACAGCTCTGCATTGTAACGCGACAGTCCTGCATTGAAACACGACAGCTCTGCATTGAAATGCGACAGTCCTGCATTGAGACGCGACAGTCCTGCATTGAAACGCGACGTTAGCCCTTGAAAGCGATTGTCCTGCATTGAAACGTGACAGTCCTGCATTGAAACGCGACAGCTCTGCATTGAAACGCGACAGCTCTGCATTGAAACGCGACAACTCTGCACTGAAACGCGACAGCTCTGAATTGAAACGCGACAGCTCTGCTTTGAATCGCGACGTTAGCCCTTGAAAGCGACTGTCCTGCATTGAAACGCGACAGTCCTGCATTGAAACGCGACAGTACTGCTTTGAAACACGACAGTCCTGCATTGAAATGCGACAGCTCTGCATTGAAACGCGACGTTAGGACTTGAAAGCGATAGTCCTGTATTGAAACGCGACAGCTCTGCATTGAAACGCGACAGCTCTGCACTGAAACGCGACAGTCCTGCATTGAAACTCGACAGCTCTGCATTGTAACGTGACAGTCCTGCATTGAAACGCGACAGTCCTGCATTGAAACACGACAGCTATGCATTGTAACGCGATAGTCCTGCGTTGAAACGCGATAGCTCTGCATTGAAACGCGACGTTAGCCCTTGAAAGCGATAGTCCTGTATTGAAATGCGACAGCTCTGCATTGAAACGCGACTTTAGCCCTTGAAAGCGACAGTCCTGCATTGTAACGCGACAGTCCTGCATTGAAACGCGATAGCTCTGCATTGAAACGCGACGTTAGTCCTTGAAAGCGACAGTCCTGCATTGAAACGTGACAGTCCTGCATTGAAACGCGACATTCCTGCATTGAAACGCGACAGTCCTGCATTGAAACGCGACATTAGCCCTTGAAAGCGATAGTCCTGTATTGAAACGCGACAGTCCTGCATTGAAACGCGACAGTCCGGCATTGAAACGCAACGGCTCAGCATTGAAAATCGATAGCTCTGCATTGAAACGCGACGTTTGCCCTTGAACGCGACAGTAATTTATTGAAATGCGACAGCTCGGCCTTGAAACGCGACAGCTCTGCATTGAAACGCGACAGTCCTGCATTGAAACGCGACCTTAGACCTTGAACGCGACAGTCCTGTATTGAAACGCGACAGCTCTGCATTGAAACGCGACAGCTCTGCATTGAAACGCGACTGCTCGCCATTGAAACGCGACAGCTCTGCGCGGAAACGAGACAGCTCGGCATTGAAGCGCGACAGCTCTGCATAAAACGCGACAGTCCTCCATTGAAACGCGACGTTAGTCCTTGAAAGCGATAGTCCTGTATTGAAAAGCGACAGCTCTGCATTGAAACGCGACTTTAGCCCTTGAAAGCGACAGTCCTGCATTGAAACGCGACAGCTCTGCACTGAAACGCGACAACTCAGCATTGAAGCGCGACAGCTCTGCATTGAAATGCGACAGTCCTGCATTCAAACGCGACAGCTCTGCATTGAAACGCGACGTTAGTCCTTGAACTAGACAGTCCTGCATTGAAACGCGACAGTCCTGCACTTAAACGCGACAGCCCAGCACTAAAACGCGACGTTAGCTGTTGAACGCGACAGTCCTGCATTGAAACACGACAGCTCTGCATTGAAACACGACAGTCCTGCATTGAGACCCGACAGTCCTGCATTGAAACGTGACGTTAGCCCTTGAAAGCAATTGTCCTGTATTGAAACGTGACAGTCCTGCATTGAAACACGACACTCCTGCATTGAAACACAACAGTCCTGCGTTGAAACGCGACAGTCCTGCATTGAAACGCGACAGCTCTGCATTGTAACGCGACAGTCCTGCATTGAAACACGACAGCTCTGCATTGAAACGCGACAGTCCTGCATTGAAACGCGACAGTACTGCTTTGAAACACGACAATCCTGCATTGAAATGCGACAGCTCTGCATTGAAACGCGACAGTCCTGCATTGAAACGCGACAGTCCTGCGTTGAAACACGACAGCTCTGCATTGTAACGCGACAGTCCTGCATTGAAACACGACAGCTCTGCATTGAAACGCGACAGTCCTGCATTGAGACGCGACGTTAGCCCTTGAAAGCGATTGTCCTGTATTGAAACGTGACAGTCCTGCATTGAAACGCGACAGCTCTGCATTGAAACGCGACAGCTCTGCATTGAAACACGACAGTCCTTCATTGAAATGCGACAGCTCTGCATTGAAACGCGACGTTAGTCCTTGAACTCTACAGTCCTGCACTGAAACGCAACAGTCCTGCACTTAAACGCGACAGTCCTGCATTCAAAGCGACAGTCCTGTATTGAAACGCGCATGTCCTGCATTGAAACCCAACAGTCCTGCATTGCAACGCGACAGCTCTGCATTGAAACGCGACAGCTCTGCATTGTAACGCGACAGTCCTGCATTGAAACACGACAGCTCTGCATTGAAATGCGACAGTCCTGCATTGAGACGCGACAGTCCTGCATTGAAACGCGACGTTAGCCCTTGAAAGCGATTGTCCTGCATTGAAACGTGACAGTCCTGCATTGAAACGCGACAGCTCTGCATTGAAACGCGACAGCTCTGCATTGAAACGCGACAACTCTGCACTGAAACGCGACAGCTCTGAATTGAAACGCGACAGCTCTGCTTTGAATCGCGACGTTAGCCCTTGAAAGCGACTGTCCTGCATTGAAACGCGACAGTCCTGCATTGAAACGCGACAGTACTGCTTTGAAACACGACAGTCCTGCATTGAAATGCGACAGCTCTGCATTGAAACGCGACGTTAGGACTTGAAAGCGATAGTCCTGTATTGAAACGCGACAGCTCTGCATTGAAACGCGACAGCTCTGCACTGAAACGCGACAGTCCTGCATTGAAACTCGACAGCTCTGCATTGTAACGCGACAGTCCGGCATTGAAACGCGACAGTCCTGCATTGAAACACGACAGCTATGCATTGTAACGCGATAGTCCTGCGTTGAAACGCGATAGCTCTGCATTGAAACGCGACGTTAGCCCTTGAAAGCGATAGTCCTGTATTGAAATGCGACAGCTCTGCATTGAAACGCGACTTTAGCCCTTGAAAGCGACAGTCCTGCATTGTAACGCGACAGTCCTGCATTGAAACGCGATAGCTCTGCATTGAAACGCGACGTTAGTCCTTGAAAGCGACAGTCCTGCATTGAAACGTGACAGTCCTGCATTGAAACGCGACATTCCTGCATTGAAACGCGACAGTCCTGCATTGAAACGCGACATTAGCCCTTGAAAGCGATAGTCCTGTATTGAAACGCGACAGTCCTGCATTGAAACGCGACAGTCCGGCATTGAAACGCAACGGCTCAGCATTGAAAATCGATAGCTCTGCATTGAAACGCGACGTTTGCCCTTGAACGCGACAGTAATTTATTGAAATGCGACAGCTCGGCCTTGAAACGCGACAGCTCTGCATTGAAACGCGACAGTCCTGCATTGAAACGCGACCTTAGACCTTGAACGCGACAGTCCTGTATTGAAACGCGACAGCTCTGCATTGAAACGCGACAGCTCTGCATTGAAACGCGACTGCTCGCCATTGAAACGCGACAGCTCTGCGCGGAAACGAGACAGCTCGGCATTGAAGCGCGACAGCTCTGCATAAAACGCGACAGTCCTCCATTGAAACGCGACGTTAGTCCTTGAAAGCGATAGTCCTGTATTGAAAAGCGACAGCTCTGCATTGAAACGCGACTTTAGCCCTTGAAAGTGACAGTCCTGCATTGAAACGCGACAGCTCTGCACTGAAACGCGACAACTCAGCATTGAAGCGCGACAGCTCTGCATTGAAATGCGACAGTCCTGCATTCAAACGCGACAGCTCTGCATTGAAACGCGACGTTAGTCCTTGAACTAGACAGTCCTGCATTGAAACGCGACAGTCCTGCACTTAAACGCGACAGCCCAGCACTAAAACGCGACGTTAGCTGTTGAACGCGACAGTCCTGCATTGAAACACGACAGCTCTGCATTGAAACACGACAGTCCTGCATTGAGACCCGAAAGTCCTGCATTGAAACGTGACGTTAGCCTTTGAAAGGAATTGTCCTGTATTGAAACGTGACAGTGCTGCATTGAAACGCGACACTCCTGCATTGAAACGCAACAGTCCTGCGTTGAAACGCGACAGTCCCGCATTGAAACGCGACAGCTCTGCATTGTAACGCGACAGTCCTGCATTGAAACACGACAGCTCTGCATTGAAACGCGACAGTCCTGCATTGAGACGCGACAGTCCTGCATTGAAACGCGACGTTAGCCCTTGAAAGCGATTGTCCTGCATTGAAACGTGACAGTCCTGCATTGAAACGCGACAGCTCTGCATTGAAACGCGACAGCTCTGCTTTGAAACACGACAGCCTTCATTGAAATGCGACAGCTCTGCATTGAAACGCGACGTTAGTCCTTGAACTCTACAGTCCTGCATTGAAACGCGACAGTCCTGCACTTAAACGCGACAGCCCTGAACTAAAACGCGACGTTAGCCGTTGAACGCGACAGTCCTGCTTTGAAACGCGACAGTCCGGCATTCAAAGCGACAGTCCTGTATTGAAACGCGAATGTCCTGCATTGAAACGCGACAGTCCTGCATTGAAACGCGACGTTAGCCCTAGAAAGCGATAGTCCTATATTGAAACGCGACAGCTCTGCATTGAAACGCGACGTTAGGACTTGAAAGCGATAGTCCTGTATAGAAAAACGACACCTCTGCATTGAAACGCGACAGCTCTGCATTGAAACGCGACAACTCTGCACTGAAACGCGACAGCTCTGAATTGAAACGCGACAGCTCTGCCTTGAATCGCGACGTTAGCCCTTGAAAGCGACAGTCCTGCATTGAAACGCGACAGTCCTTCATCGAAACGCGACAGTACCGCTTTGAAACACGACAGACCTGCGTTGAAATGCGACAGCTCTGCCTTGAAACGCGACAGTCCTGCGTTGAAACGCGACAGCTCTGCATTGAAACGCGACAGCTCTGCACTGAAACGCGACAGTCCTGCATTGAAACACGACAGCTCTGCATTGAAACGCGACAGTCCTGCATTGAGACGCGACAGTCCTGCATTGAAACGCGACGTTAGCCCTTGAAAGCAATTGTCCTGTATTGAAACGTGACAGTCCTGCATTGAAACGCGACACTCCTGCGTTGAAATGCAACAGTCCTGCGTTGAAACGCGACAGTCCTGCATTGAAACGCGACAGCTCTGCATTGTAACGCGACAGTCCCGCATTGAAACACGACAGCTCTGCATTGAAACGCGACAGTCCTGCATTGAAACGCGACAGCTCTGCATTGTAACGCGACAGTCCTGCATTGAAACACGACAGCTCTGCATTGAAACGCGACAGTCCTGCATTGAGACGTGACGTTAGCCCTTGAAAGCGATTGTCCTGTATTGAAACGTGACAGTCCTGCACTGAAACGCGACAGCTCTGCATTGAAACGCGACAACTCTGCACTGAAACGCGACAGCTCTGAATTGAAACGCGACAGCTCTGCTTTGAATCGCGACGTTAGCCCTTGAAAGCGACTGTCCTGCATTGAAACGCGACAGTCCTGCATTGAAACGCGACAGTACTGCTTTGAAACACGACAATCCTGCATTGAAATGCGACAGCTCTGCTTTGAAACGCGACAGTCCTGCGTTGAAAGGCGACAGTCCTGCGTTGAAACGCGACAGATCTGCATTGAAACGCGACAGCTCTGCACTGAAACGCGACAGTCCTGCATTGAAACGCGACAGCTCTGCATTGAAACGCGACAGTTCTGCATTGAAACGTGACAGTCCTGCATTGAAACGCGACAGCTCTGCATTGTAACGCGACAGCTCTGCATTGAAACGCGACAGTTCTGCATTGAAACGTGACAGTCCTGCATTGAAACACGACAGCTCTGCATTGTAACGCGATAGTCCTGCGTTGAAACGCGATAGCTCTGCATTGAAATGCGACGTTACCCTTGAAAGCGATAGTCGTATATTGAAATGCGACAGCTCTGCATTGAAACGCGACGTTAGTCCTTGAAAGCGACAGTCCTGCATTGAAACGTGACAGTCCTGCATTGAAACGCGACATTCCTGCATTGAAACGCGGCAGTCCTGCATTGAAACGCAACATTAGCCCTTGAAAGCGATTGTCCTGTATTGAAACGCGACAGTCCTGCATTGAAACGCAACGGCTCAGCATTGAAAATCGACAGCTCTGCATTGAAACGCGACGTTTGCCCTTGAACGCGACAGTAATTTATTGAAATGCGACCGCTCTGCATTGAAACGCGACATTAGACCTTGAACGCGACAGTCCTGTATTGAAACGCGACAGTCCTGTACTGAAACGCGACAGCTCTGCATTGAAACGCGACAGCTCGGCATTGAAACGCGACAGCTCTGCGCGGAAACGCGACAACTCGGCATTGAAGCGCGAGAGCTCTGCATTGAAATGCGACAGTCCTGCATTCAAACGCGACAGCTCTGCATTGAAACGCGACGTTAGTCCTTGAAAGCGACAGTCCTGCATTGAAACGTGACAGTCCTGCATTGAAACGCGACATTCCTGCATTGAAACGCGACAGTCCTGCATTGAAACGCAACATTAGCCCTTGAAAGCGATTGTCCTGTATTGAAACGCGACAGTCCTGCATTGAAACGCGACAGTCCTGCATTGAAACGCGACGGCTCAGCATTGAAAATCGACAGCTCTGCATTGAAACGCGACGTTTGCCCTTGAACGCGACAGTAATTTAATGAAATGCGACAGCTCTGCATTGAAACGCGACATTAGACCTTGAACGCGACAGTCCTGTATTGAAACGCGACAGTCCTGTATTGAAACGCGACAGCTCTGCATTGAAACGCGACAGCTCGGCATTGAAACGCGACAGCTCTGCGCGGAAACGCGACAACTCGGCATTGAAGCGCGACAGCTCTGCATAAAACGCGACAGCTCTGCATTGAAAGGCGACGTTAGCCCTTGAAAGCGATAGTCCTGTATGGAAACGCGACAGCTCTGCACTGAAACACGTCAACTTGGCATTTAAGCGCGACAGCTCTGCATTGAAACGCGACAGTCCTGCATTCAAACGCGACAGTCCTGCATTGAAACGCGACGTTAGTCCTTGAACTAGACAGTCCTGCATTGAAACGCGACAGTCCTGCATTGAAACGCGACAGTCCTGCACTTAAACTCGACAGCCCTGCACTAAAACGCGACGTTAGCCGTTGAACGCGACAGTCCTTCATTGAAAAGTGACAGTCCTGCATTCAAAGCGACAGTCCTGTATTGAAACGCGACTGTCCTGCATTGAAACACAACAGTCCCGATTTGCAACGCGACAGCCCTGAGTTGAAAGGCGACAGCTCTGCGTTGAAACGCGACAGCTCTGCATTGAAACGCGACAGCTCTGCATTGTAACGCGACAGTCCTGCATTGAAACGCGACAGTCCTGCATTGAAACGCGACAGTCCTGCGTTGAAATGCGATAGCTCTGCATTGAAAGGCGACAGCTCTGCATTGAAACGCGACGTTAGCCCTTGAAAGCGATAGTCCTGTATTGAAACGCAACAGCTCTGCATTGAAACGCGACTTTAGCCCTTGAAAGCGACAGTCCTGCATTGAAACACGACAGCACTGCATTGTAACGCGACAGTCCTGCATTGAAACGCGATAGCTCTGCATTGAAACGCGACGTTAGCCCTTGAAAGCGATAGTCCTGTATTGAAACGCGACAGCTCAGCATTGAAACGCGACGTTAGTCCTTGAACTCTACAGTCCTGCATTGAAACGCGACAGTCCTGCACTTAAACGCGACAGCCCTGCACTAAAAGGCGACGTTAGCCGTTGAACGCGACAGTCCTGCATTGAAACGCGACAGTCCTGCATTCAAAGCGACAGTCCTGTATTGAAACGCGAATGTCCTGCATTGAAACCCAACAGTCCTGCATTGCAACGCGACAGTCCTGCATTGAAACGCGACAATCCTGTATGGAAACGCGACAGCTCTGCATTGAAACGCGACATTCCTGCATTGAAACGCGACAGTCCTGCATTGAAACGCGACGTTAGCCCTAGAAAGCGATAGTCCTGTATTGAAACGCGACAGCTCTGCATTGAAACGCGACGTTAGGACTTGAAAGCGATAGTCCTGTATTGAAACACGACACCTCTGCATTGAAACGCGACAGCTCTGCATTGAAAAGCGACAACTCTGCACTGAAACGCGACAGCTCTGAATCGAAACGCGACAGCTCTGCCTTGAATCGCGACGTTAGCCCTTGAAAGCGACAGTCCTGCATTGAAACGCGACAGTCCTGCATCGAAACGCGACAGTACTGCTTTGAAACACGACAGACCTGCGTTGAAACGCGACAGCTCTGCATTGAAACGCGACAGTCCTGCGTTGAAACGCGACAGCTCTGCATTGAAACGCGAGAGCTCTGCACTGAAACACGACAGTCCTGCATTGAAACGCGACAGTCCTGCATTGAAACTCGACAGTCCTGCATTGAGACGCGACAGTCCTGCATTGAAACGCGACGTTAGCACTTGAAAGCGATTGTCCTGTATTGAAACGTGCAGTCCTGCATAGAAACGCGAAAGCTCTGCATTGAAACGCGACAGTCCTGCATTGAAACACGACAGTCCTGCGTTGAAACGTGACAGCTCTGCATTGATACGCGACAGCTCTGCACTGAAACGCTACAGCTCCGCATTGAAACGCGACAGCTCTGCATTGAAACGCGACGTTTGCCCTTGAACGCGACAGTACTTTATTGAAATGCGACAGCTCGGCATTGAAACGCGACAGCTCTTCATTGAAATGCGACACCACTGCATTGAAACGCGACGTTAGCCCTTGAAAGCGACAGTCCTGCACTTAAACGCGACACCCCTGCACTGAAACGCGAGAGCTCTGCACTGAAACGCGACATCTCTGCATTGAAACGCGACAGTCCTGTATGGAAACGCGACAGTCCTGCATTGAAACGCGACATTACTGCATTGAAACGCGACAGTCCTGCATTGAAACGCGACGTTAGCCCTTGAAAGCGATAGTCCTGTATTGAAACGTGACAGCTCTGCATTGTAACGCGACAGTCCTGCATTGAAACGCGACAGTCCTGCATTGAAACGCGACAGTCCTGCGTTGAAACGCGATAGCTCTGCATTGTAACGCAAGAGTCCTGTATTGAAACGCGACAGTCCTGCTTTGAAATGCGAAAGCTCTGCATTGAAACGCGACAGTCCTGCATAGAAACGCGAAAGCTCTGCATTGAAACGCGACAGTCCTCCATTGAAACGCGACAGTCCTTCATTGAAACACGACAGTCCTGCATTGAAACGCGACAGCTCTGCATTGAAACTCGACAGCTCTGCATTGAAACTCGACAGCTCTGCATTGAAACGCGACGTTAGCCCTTGAACGCGACAGTCCTGTATTGAAACGCGACAGTCTTGCATTGAAACGCGACAGCTCTGCATTGAAACGCGACAGTCCTGCACTGAAACGCGACAGCTCTGCACTGAAACGCGACAGCTCTGCATTGAAACACGACATCTCTGCATTGAAACGCGACAGCTCGGCATTGAAACGCGACGTTAGCCGTTGAACGCGACAGTCCTGTATTGAAACGCGACAGTCTTGCATTTAAACGCGACAGCTCTGCATTGAAACGCGACAGTCCTGCGTTGAAACGCGACAGTCCTGCATAGAAACGCGACAGCTCTGCATTGAAATGCGACAGCTCTGCATTGAAACGCGATGTTAGCCCTTGAAAGCGACAGTCCTGTATTGAAAAGCGGCAGTCCTGCATTGAAACGCGACAGCTCTGCATTCTAACGCGACAGTCCTGCATTGAAACGCGACAGCTCTGCATTGAAACGCGACAGCTCTGCACTGAAACTCGACAGCTCGGCATTGAAACGCGACAGTCCCGCGTAGAAACGCGATAGCTCTGCATTGTAATGCGACAGTCCTGCGTTGAAACGCGACAGCTCTGCATTGAAATGCGACAGCTCGGCATTGAAACGCGACGTTAGCCCTTGAAAGCGACAGTCCTGCATTGATACGCAACAGCTCTGCATTGAAACTCGGCAGGTCTGCATTGAAACGCCAAAGCTCTGCCTTGAAACGCGACAGTTCTGCACTGTAACGCGACAGTCCTGCATTGAAACGCGACAGCTCTGCAATGAAACGCGACAGTCCTGCATTGAAACGCGACATTCCTGCATTGAAACGCGACAGTCCTGTACTGAAACGCGACAGTCCTGCATTGAAACACGACAGCTCTGCTTTGAAATGCTACAGCTCTGCATTGAAACGCGACAGCTCTGCATTGAAACGTGAGAGCTCGGCATTGAAACTCGGCAGCTCTGCATTGAAACGTGACAGCTCTGCATTGAAACGCGACAGCTCTGCATTGAAACGCGACAGTCCTGCATTGAAACGCAACAGCTCAGCATTGTAACGCGACGTTAGCCCTTGAACGCGACAGTCCTGCATTGAAACGCGACAGTCCTGCATTGAAACGCGACAGCCCTACACTATAACGCGACAGCTCTGCATTGAAACGCGACAGCTCTGCATTGGAACGCGACAGCTCTGCATTGAAACGCGACATTAGCCCTTGAACGCGACAGTCCTGCACTGAAACGCGACAGTCCTGCAGTGAAACGCGACAGCCCTACACTATAACGCGACAGCTCTGCATTGAAACGCGACAGCTCTGCATTGGAACGCGACAGCTCTGCATTGAAACGCGACATTAGCCCTTGAACGCGACAGTCCTGCATTGAAACGCGACAGTCCTGCATTGAAACGCGACAGTCCTGCATTGAAAAGCGACAGTCCTGCATTGAAACGCGACAGCTCTGTATTGAAACGCGACAGCTCTGCATTGAAACGCGACAGCTCTGCACTGAAACGCGACAGCTCTGCACTGAAACGCGAGAGCTCTGCATTGTAACGCGACAGTCCTGCATAGAATCACAACAGCTCTGCATTGAAACGCGCCAGCTCGGCATTGAAACGCGACGTTAGCCCTTGAACGCGACAGTCCTGCATTGAAATGCGACAGTCCTGCATTGAAACGCGACAGCTCTGCATTGAAACGCGACAGTCCTGCATTGAAACGCGACAGTTCTGCACTGTAACGCGACAATCCTGCATTGAAACGCGAGTGCTCTGCAATGAAACGCGACAGTCCTGCATTGAAACGCGACAGTCCTGCATTGAAACGCGACAGTCCTGTACTGAAACGCGACAGTCCTGCATTGAAACACGACAGCTCTGCTTTGAAATGCTACAGCTCTGCATTGAAACGTGACAGCTCTGCATTGAAACGTGAGAGCTCGGCATTGAAACTCGGCAGCTCTGCATTGAAACGTGACAGCTCTGCATTGAAACGCGACAGCTCTGCATTGAAACGTGACAGTCCTGCATTGAAATGCAACAGCTCAGCATTGTAATGCGACGTTAGCCCTTGAACGCGACAGTCCTGCATTGAAACGCGACAGTCCTGCATTGAAACGCGACAGTCCTGCATTGTAACGCGACAGTCCTGAATTGAAACGCTACAGTCCTGCACTGAAACGCGACAGTCCTGCAGTGAAACGCGACAGCCCTACACTAAAACGCGACAGCTCTGCATTGAAACGCGACAGCTCTGCATTGGAACGCGACAGCTCTGCATTGAAACGCGACATTAGCCCTTGAAAGCGATAGTCCTGTATTGAAACGCAACAGTCCTGCATTGAAGCACGACAGCTCTGCGTTGAAACGCGACAGCTCTGCATTGAAACGCGACAGCTCTGCATTGAAACGCGACAGCTCGGCATTGAAACGTGACAGCTCGGCATTGAAACGCGACGTTAGCCCTTGAACGCGACAGTCCTGTATTGAAACGCGACAGTCCTGCATAGAAACGCGACAGCTCGGCATTGAAACGCGACAGCTCTGCATTGAAACGTGACAGCTCGGCATTGAAACGCGACGTTAGCCCTTGAAAGCGACAGTCCTGCACTTAAACGCGACACCCCTGCACTGAAACGCGACAGCTCTGCATTGAAACGCGACAGTCCTGCGTTGAAACGCGACAGTCCTGCATTGAAACGCGATAGCTCTGCATTGTAATGCGACAGTCCTGCGTTGAAACGCGACAGCTCTGCATTGAAATGCGACAGCTCGGCATTGAAACGTGACGTTAGCCCTTGCAAGCGACAGTCCTGCATTGAAATGCGACAGTCCTGCATTGAAACGCGACAGCTCTGCATTGAAACGCGACAGTCCTGCATTGAAACGCGACAGTTCTGCACTGTAACGCGACAGTCCTGCATTGAAACGCGACAGTCCTGCAATGAAACGCGACAGTCCTGCATTGAAACGCGACATTCCTGCATTGAAACGCGACAGTCCTGTACTGAAACGCGACAGTCCTGCATTGAAACACGACAGCTCTGCTTTGAAATGCTACAGCTCTGCATTGAAACGCGACAGCTCTGCATTGAAACGTGAGAGCTCGGCATTGAAACTCGGCAGCTCTGCATTGAAACGTGACAGCTCTGCATTGAAACGCGACAGCTCTGCATTGAAACGCGACAGTCCTGCATTGAAACGCAACAGTCCTGCATTGAAACGCGACAGTCCTGCGTTGAAACGCGATAGCTCTGCATTGTAACGCGACAGTCCTGTATTGGAACGCGACAGTCCTGCTTTGAAATGCGAAAGCTCTGCATTGAAACGCGACAGTCCTGCATAGAAACGCGAAAGCTCTGCATTGAAAAGCGACAGTCCTCCATTGAAACGCGACAGTCCTTCATTGAAACACGACAGTCCTGCATTGAAACGCGACAGCTCTGCATTGAAACTCGACAGCTCTGCATTGAAACTCGACAGCTCTGCATTGAAACGCGACGTTAGCCCTTGAACGCGACAGTCCTGTATTGAAACGCGACAGTCTTGCATTGAAACGCGACAGCTCTGCATTGAAACGCGACAGTCCTGCACTGAAACGCGACAGCTCTGCACTGAAACGCGACAGCTCTGCATTGAAACACGACATCTCTGCATTGAAACGCGACAGCTCGGCATTGAAACGCGACGTTAGCCGTTGAACGCGACAGTCCTGTATTGAAACGCGACAGTCTTGCATTTAAACGCGACAGCTCTGCATTGAAACGCGACAGTCCTGCGTTGAAACGCGACAGTCCTGCATAGAAACGCGACAGCTCTGCATTGAAATGCGACAGCTCTGCATTGAAACGCGATGTTAGCCCTTGAAAGCGACAGTCCTGTATTGAAAAGCGGCAGTCCTGCATTGAAACGCGACAGCTCTGCATTCTAACGCGACAGTCCTGCATTGAAACGCGACAGCTCTGCATTGAAACGCGACAGCTCTGCACTGAAACGCGACAGCTCGGCATTGAAACGCGACAGTCCCGCGTAGAAACGCGATAGCTCTGCATTGTAATGCGACAGTCCTGCGTTGAAACGCGACAGCTCTGCATTGAAATGCGACAGCTCGGCATTGAAACGCGACGTTAGCCCTTGAAAGCGACAGTCCTGCATTGATACGCAACAGCTCTGCATTGAAACTCGGCAGGTCTGCATTGAAACGCCAAAGCTCTGCCTTGAAACGCGACAGTTCTGCACTGTAACGCGACAGTCCTGCATTGAAACGCGACAGCTCTGCAATGAAACGCGACAGTCCTGCATTGAAACGCGACATTCCTGCATTGAAACGCGACAGTCCTGTACTGAAACGCGACAGTCCTGCATTGAAACACGACAGCTCTGCTTTGAAATGCTACAGCTCTGCATTGAAACGCGACAGCTCTGCATTGAAACGTGAGAGCTCGGCATTGAAACTCGGCAGCTCTGCATTGAAACGTGACAGCTCTGCATTGAAACGCGACAGCTCTGCATTGAAACGCGACAGTCCTGCATTGAAACGCAACAGCTCAGCATTGTAACGCGACGTTAGCCCTTGAACGCGACAGTCCTGCATTGAAACGCGACAGTCCTGCATTGAAACGCGACAGTCCTGCATTGTAACGCGACATTCCTGAATTGAAACGCTACAGTCCTGCACTGAAACGCGACAGTCCTGCAGTGAAACGCGACAGCCCTACACTATAACGCGACAGCTCTGCATTGAAACGCGACAGCTCTGCATTGGAACGCGACAGCTCTGCATTGAAACGCGACATTAGCCCTTGAACGCGACAGTCCTGCACTGAAACGCGACAGTCCTGCAGTGAAACGCGACAGCCCTACACTATAACGCGACAGCTCTGCATTGAAACGCGACAGCTCTGCATTGGAACGCGACAGCTCTGCATTGAAACGCGACATTAGCCCTTGAACGCGACAGTCCTGCATTGAAACGCGACAGTCCTGCATTGAAACGCGACAGTCCTGCATTGAAAAGCGACAGTCCTGCATTGAAACGCGACAGCTCTGTATTGAAACGCGACAGCTCTGCATTGAAACGCGACAGCTCTGCACTGAAACGCGACAGCTCTGCACTGAAACGCGAGAGCTCTGCATTGTAACGCGACAGTCCTGCATAGAATCACAACAGCTCTGCATTGAAACGCGCCAGCTCGGCATTGAAACGCGACGTTAGCCCTTGAACGCGACAGTCCTGTATTGAAACGCGACAGTCTTGCATTGAAACGCGACATTCCTGCGTTGAATCGCGACAGTAATGCATAGAAACGCGACAGCTCTGCATTGAAACGCGACAACTCAGCATTGAAATGCGACGTTAGCCCTTGAAAGCGACAGTCCTGTATTGAAAAGCGACAGTCCTGCATTGAAACGCGACAGTCCTCCATTGAAACGCGACAGTCCTGCATAGAAACGCGACAGCTCGGCATTGAAACGCGACAGCTCGGCATTGAAACGCGACAGCTCGGCATTGAAACGCGACAGTCCCGCGTAGAAACGCGACAGCTCTGCATTGTAATGCGACAGTCCTGCGTTGAAACGCGACAGCTCTGCAATGAAACGCGACAGTCCTGCATTGAAACGCGACATTCCTGCATTGAAACGCGACAGTCCTGTACTGAAACGCGACAGTCCTGCATTGAAACACGACAGCTCTGCTTTGAAATGCTACAGCTCTGCATTGAAACGCGACAGCTCTGCATTGAAACGTGAGAGCTCGGCATTGAAACTCGGCAGCTCTGCATTGAAACGTGACAGCTCTGCATTGAAACGCGACAGCTCTGCATTGAAACGCGACAGTCCTGCATTGAAACGCAACAGCTCAGCATTGTAACGCGACGTTAGCCCTTGAACGCGACAGTCCTGCATTGAAACGCGACAGTCCTGCATTGAAACGCGACAGTCCTGCATTGTAACGCGACATTCCTGAATTGAAACGCTACAGTCCTGCACTGAAACGCGACAGTCCTGCAGTGAAACGCGACAGCCCTACACTATAACGCGACAGCTCTGCATTGAAACGCGACAGCTCTGCATTGGAACGCGACAGCTCTGCATTGAAACGCGACATTAGCCCTTGAACGCGACAGTCCTGCACTGAAACGCGACAGTCCTGCAGTGAAACGCGACAGCCCTACACTATAACGCGACAGCTCTGCATTGAAACGCGACAGCTCTGCATTGGAACGCGACAGCTCTGCATTGAAACGCGACATTAGCCCTTGAACGCGACAGTCCTGCATTGAAACGCGACAGTCCTGCATTGAAACGCGACAGTCCTGCATTGAAAAGCGACAGTCCTGCATTGAAACGCGACAGCTCTGTATTGAAACGCGAGAGCTCTGCATTGAAACGCGACAGCTCTGCACTGAAACGCGACAGCTCTGCACTGAAACGCGACAGCTCTGCATTGTAACGCGACAGTCCTGCATAGAATCACAACAGCTCTGCATTGAAACGCGCCAGCTCGGCATTGAAACGCGACGTTAGCCCTTGAACGCGACAGTCCTGTATTGAAACGCGACAGTCTTGCATTGAAACGCGACATTCCTGCGTTGAATCGCGACAGTAATGCATAGAAACGCGACAGCTCTGCATTGAAACGCGACAACTCAGCATTGAAATGCGACGTTAGCCCTTGAAAGCGACAGTCCTGTATTGAAAAGCGACAGTCCTGCATTGAAACGCGACAGTCCTCCATTGAAACGCGACAGTCCTGCATAGAAACGCGACAGCTCGGCATTGAAATGCGACAGCTCTGCATTGAAACGCGACAGCACTGCATTGAAACGCAACAACTCTGCACTGAAACGCGACAGCTCGGCATTGAAACGCGACAGTCCCGCGTAGAAACGCGACAGCTCTGCATAGAAACGCGACAGCTATGCATTGAAACTCGGCAGCTCTGCAATGAAACGCCACAGCTCTGCCTTGAAACGCGACAGTCCTGCGTTGAAAAGCGACAGCTCTTCATTGAAACGCGACAGCTCTGCATTGAAACGCAACAACTCTGCACTGAAACGCGACAGCTCGGCATTGAAACGCGACAGTCCCGCGTAGAAACGCGACAGCTCTGCATTGTAATGCGACAGTCCTGCGTTGAAACGCGACAGCTCTGCAATGAAACGCGACAGTCCTGCATTGAAACGCGACATTCCTGCATTGAAACGCGACAGTCCTGTACTGAAACGCGACAGTCCTGCATTGAAACACGACAGCTCTGCTTTGAAATGCTACAGCTCTGCATTGAAACGCGACAGCTCTGCATTGAAACGTGAGAGCTCGGCATTGAAACTCGGCAGCTCTGCATTGAAACGTGACAGCTCTGCATTGAAACGCGACAGCTCTGCATTGAAACGCGACAGTCCTGCATTGAAACGCAACAGCTCAGCATTGTAACGCGACGTTAGCCCTTGAACGCGACAGTCCTGCATTGAAACGCGACAGTCCTGCATTGAAACGCGACAGTCCTGCATTGTAACGCGACATTCCTGAATTGAAACGCTACAGTCCTGCACTGAAACGCGACAGTCCTGCAGTGAAACGCGACAGCCCTACACTATAACGCGACAGCTCTGCATTGAAACGCGACAGCTCTGCATTGGAACGCGACAGCTCTGCATTGAAACGAGACATTAGCCCTTGAACGCGACAGTCCTGCACTGAAACGCGACAGTCCTGCAGTGAAACGCGACAGCCCTACACTATAACGCGACAGCTCTGCATTGAAACGCGACAGCTCTGCATTGGAACGCGACAGCTCTGCATTGAAACGCGACATTAGCCCTTGAACGCGACAGTCCTGCATTGAAACGCGACAGTCCTGCATTGAAACGCGACAGTCCTGCATTGAAAAGCGACAGTCCTGCATTGAAACGCGACAGCTCTGTATTGAAACGCGAGAGCTCTGCATTGAAACGCGACAGCTCTGCACTGAAACGCGACAGCTCTGCACTGAAACGCGACAGCTCTGCATTGTAACGCGACAGTCCTGCATAGAATCACAACAGCTCTGCATTGAAACGCGCCAGCTCGGCATTGAAACGCGACGTTAGCCCTTGAACGCGACAGTCCTGTATTGAAACGCGACAGTCTTGCATTGAAACGCGACATTCCTGCGTTGAATCGCGACAGTAATGCATAGAAACGCGACAGCTCTGCATTGAAACGCGACAACTCAGCATTGAAATGCGACGTTAGCCCTTGAAAGCGACAGTCCTGTATTGAAAAGCGACAGTCCTGCATTGAAACGCGACAGTCCTCCATTGAAACGCGACAGTCCTGCATAGAAACGCGACAGCTCGGCATTGAAATGCGACAGCTCTGCATTGAAACGCGACAGCTCTGCATTGAAACGCAACAACTCTGCACTGAAACGCGACAGCTCGGCATTGAAACGCGACAGTCCCGCGTAGAAACGCGACAGCTCTGCATTGTAATGCGACAGTCCTGCGTTGAAACGCGACAGCTCTGCATTGAAATGCGACAACTCGGCATTGAAACACGACGTTAGCCCTTGAAAGCGACAGTCCTGCATTGAAATGCGACAGTCCTGCATTGAAACGCGACAGCTCTGCATTGAAACGCGACAGTCCTGCATTGAAACGCGACAGTTCTGCACTGTAACGCGACAGTCCTGCATTGAAACGCGAGAGCTCTGCAATGAAACGCGACAGTCCTGCATTGAAACGCGACAGTCCTGCATTGAAACGCGACAGTCCTGTACTGAAACGCGACAGTCCTGCATTGAAACACGACAGCTCTGCTTTGAAATGCTACAGCTCTGCATTGAAACGTGACAGCTCTGCATTGAAACGTGAGAGCTCGGCATTGAAACTCGGCAGCTCTGCATTGAAACGTGACAGCTCTGCATTGAAACGCGACAGCTCTGCATTGAAACGCGACAGTCCTGCATTGAAATGCAACAGCTCAGCATTGTAATGCGACGTTAGCCCTTGAACGCGACAGTCCTGCATTGAAACGCGACAGTCCTGCATTGAAACGCGACAGTCCTGCATTGTAACGCGACAGTCCTGAATTGAAACGCTACAGTCCTGCACTGAAACGCGACAGTCCTGCAGTGAAACGCGACAGCCCTACACTAAAACGCGACAGCTCTGCATTGAAACGCGACAGCTCTGCATTGGAACGCGACAGCTCTGCATTGAAACGCGACATTAGCCCTTGAAAGCGATAGTCCTGTATTGAAACGCGACAGTCCTGCATTGAAGCACGACAGCTCTGCGTTGAAACGCGACAGCTCGGCATTGAAACGCGACGTTAGCCCTTGAACGCGACAGTCCTGTATTGAAACGCGACAGTCCTGCATAGAAACGCGACAGCTCGGCATTGAAACGCGACAGCTCTGCATTGAAACGTGACAGCTCGGCATTGAAACGCGACGTTAGCCCTTGAAAGCGACAGTCCTGCACTTAAACGCGACACCCCTGCACTGAAACGCGAGAGCTCTGCATTGAAACGCGACAGTCCTGCGTTGAAACGCGACAGTCCTGCATTGAAACGCGACTTTAGCCCTTGAAAGCGATAGTCCTGTTTTGAAGCGCGACAGCTCTGCATTGAAACGCGACGTTAGCCCTTGAAAGCGACAGTCCTGCATTGAAACGTGACAGCTCTGCACTGAAACGCGACAACTCGGCATTGAAGCGCGACAGCTCTGCATTGAAACGCGACAGTCCTCCATTGAAACGCGACGTTAGTCCTTGAAAGCGATAGTCCTGCATTGAAACGCGACAGCTCTGTATTGAAACACGACAGCTCTGCGTTGAAACGCGACAGCTCTGCATTGAAACGCGATGTTAGCCCTTGAACGCGACAGTCCTGTTTTGAAACGCGACAGTCCTGTATTGAAACGCGACCGTCCTGCATTGAATCGCTATGTTCGCCTTTGAAATGAGACAGTTTTGCACTGAAACGCGACATTTCCACACTGAAACGCTACGTTCACCCTTGAACACGACTGTCCTGCTTTGAAGCGCGACAGTCCTGCATTGAAACTGAAGAGCTGTTCACTGACACACTGTGTTCTGTATTGAAGTGCAAGAGGTCTGCACTGAAATGCTAAGTTCTGCATTGAAATGCAAGGTCTGCACTCAGTCTAAATTCTCCATTGAAACGCAACATTAGCCTTTGAAACACGACAGTTCTGCATTGAAACAAGAGTTCTGCATTGAAACGCTACGTTCGCCTTTGAACGCGACAATTCTCCATTGAAACACGACAGCTCTGCATTGCAACTATACAGTCCTGTATCGAAACGCGATGTTCGCCTTTGAAATGCGAAAGTCCTGCATTGAAAAGCGACAGTCCTACATTGAAAAGCGACAGTCCTGCACTGAAACACGACAGTCCTGCACTGAAATGCGACAGTCCTGCATTGAAACGCGACAGTCCTGCCTTGAAGCGCGACAGTCTTGCATTGAAGCGCGACAGTCCTGCATTCAAATGCGACAGTCCTGCACTGAAATGCTAAGTTCTGCATTCAAACGCAAGGTGTGCACTCCATCTTAATTCTCCATTGAAACTCTACGTTCGCCTTTGAAGCACGACGGTTTTGCATTGAAACATGACATTTCTGCATTGAAACGAAAGAGGTGTGCACTGACACGCTAAGTTCTGCGTTGAAACGCAAAAGGTGTGCACTCAGTCTAAATTCTCAATTGAAACGCAACGTTCGCCTTTGAAACACGACATTTCTGCATTGAAACGCGACAGTTCCACAGTGAAACATGACAGGTCTGCCCTGAAATGCTAAGTTCTGCATTGAAACGCAAGGTGTGCACTTAGTCTAAATTCTACATTGAAACGCTAGGTTCGCCTTTGAAACACGACTATTCTGCATTGAAACTCTACGTTTGCCTTGGAAAGATGACAGTTCGCCATTGAAACGCTACGCTTGCCATTGAAATGCTACGTTCGCCATTGAAACGCGACAGTTCTGTATTGAAGCTGTCGTGGTTTAAACCCAACCACGAAAGCTCGTTCACTCACCCCACCCCCAACCCTCCCCGCTCCCGGAGGGATGGGGAGGAGGATCGAGAGAATGTAACTTCCACGGGTTGAGATAAGAACAGCCCAGTAACTAAGGTATAACACAAATCACTGCTGCTACCACCAATGATGATATTGATAAGAGAAAATAACATAACAAGAGAATATGATACCACTGCTGGACGAGTTCGACCACCCCAAAGAGAGACCTTGCCCTTCCGGGCCACTCCCAGTAACCTCCCAGGGCATGACATGCTGTGGTATGGAATACCTCTTTGGCTAGTTTATGTCAGGTGTTCTGTCTCTGCTTCCTCCTGGCCTCCCCTCCTCCCCGGCACAGCATGAGACTCACAGAGTCCTTGGCCAGAATAAACATTACTTAACAACAATTAAAAACAATGTGTGTTCTCAGCTCTGTTCCCAGGCTGCAAGTCAAAACACAGAGCCTGCACCAGTTTCTAAGAAGGAGCAAAACGGCTACCGGTAAACCCAGGACAGTATCCACCTCTTATTCCATACCATTCGCGTCATGCTCAGATCCCACATTTTTAATATACCATCTCTCTTACATATATATATATGTACACACACACACATGCACATACACAGACAAAGAAAAAAGAAATCTTTTCTTAGTGCATGGACCAACCCCTGTAATGCTGTCAAGTCCATTCGGTCCATGATGTCAGGTTCCATCCCTTGTAACAGTCTTTCGGGGCAGCAAAGGCTGTGTGCAGTGCTGGATCGTTGCCTGCTGATGCTGATTGTTCCTTCACTGCAGGACTTGTCTGGTTCTATCAGAATTCATTCTCTGTTGGGATGATGGTTAGAGGGAAGTCAGGGCCAGTTGCAGGTGACCTGAAGACATCTAATGGATGGGCTATAAAAATATTACACAGCAGGCAACGGCATACAATTAAGTTCATTGACTGTTTTCCCCTAAAATCAAATCCCCTTGACATATACATCGGACTTCTCCATCTTCCCGCATTACCCACCAAGTATATCCGGGTCCCTGAGCAAAAGCAATCCCACCAGTGGGTTTGCCTTTACCTGAAGCAGGAATAACCCAGACTGTCTTTCCCAGCAAATTTCTTCATGCGCACCACAGGAACTTTGCCCCCCTCTACAGTATGTAAAAGTTCTGACTGGGCTGGGCCAGCTCTGTTGGCCGATCCTCTGGTGTTGACCAACCAGGTGGCCTTTGGTAAGTGTGTATCCCAATGCTTGAAAGTTCCTCCACCCATTGCTCTCATTGTGCTTTTTAACAGCCCATTGTACCGTTCGATTTTCCCAGAGGCTGGTGCATGGTATGGGATGTGATATACCCACTCAATGCCATGCTCTTTGGCCCAAGTGTCTACAACGTTGTTCCGGAAATGAGTCCCATTACCTGACTCAATTCTCTCTGGGGTGCCGTGTTGTCACAAAATCTGTTTCTCAAGGCCCAGGATAGTGTTCCAGGCAGTGGCATGGGGCATGGCGTATGTTTCCAGCCATTCGGTGGTTGCTTCCACCAGAGTAAGCACATGGTGCTTGCCTTGGCGGGTTGGTGGGTGTGTGATATAGTCAATCTGCCAGGCCTCCCCATATTTGTATTTCAGCCATCGTCCCCCATACCAGAGAGGCTTTAACCGTTTGGCTTGTTTAATTGCAGCACATGTTTCACAGTCATGAATAACCTGAGCAGTCGTGTCCATTGTTAAGTCCACCCCTCGGTCACAGGCCCATCTCTATGTTGCATCTCTGCCCTGATGGCCTGAAATGGCATGGGCCCACCAGGCCAAAAATAATTCACCTTTATGTTGCCAATTTAAGTCCATCTGAGCCACTTCAATCTTAGCAGCTTTATCCATTTGTTGGTTGTTCTGGTGTTCCTCAGTGGCCCAACTCTTGGGTACATGTGCATCTACTACATGGCGTACCTTCACCACCAGGTTCTGCACCGGGGCAGCGATATCTTGCCACAGTGCAGCAGCCCAGATGGGTTTACCTCTGCGTTGCCAGTTGCTTCGCTTCCATTGCTGCAACCACCCCCACAGGGCATTTGCTACCATCCATGAGTCAGTGTAAAGTACTGGCCACTCTTCTCCTTCAGCAATGTCCAGGGCCAGCTGGATGGCTTTCACCTCGGCTAACTTGACTCGGTCCGCCCTCTCCTTCAGCAGTTTCTGCAACTTGTCATCAAGGACTCCATACGGCTGCCTTCCATCTCTGATGTTTTCCCACAATACGGCAGGACCCATCAGTAAACAAGGCATACTGTTTTTCACTTTCTGACAGTTTGTGATATGGTGGAGCCTCTTCAGCACGCATCACCTCTTCCTCTGGTGACATTCCAAAATCTTTGCCCTCTGGCCAGTCCATGATGACTTCTAGAATGCGTGGATGACTGGGATTTCTTATTTGAGCTCGTTGTGTAATTAGTGCAGCCCATTTACTCCATGTAGCATCAGTTGCATGATGTGTAGAGGAGACCCTGCCTTTGGACATCCAGCCCAGTACGGGCAACCAGGTTGCCAGGAGGAGCTGTGCTTCAGTGCCAATCACTTCCAAAGCAGCTCAAACCCCTGCACAGGCTGCCAGTATCTCTTTCTCAGTTGGGGTATAGCTGGCCTCAGATCCTTTGTACCCCTGACTCCAAAAGCCGAGGGGTCAACCTCGAGTCCCCCCTGGAGCTTTCTGCCAGAGGCTCCAGGTAGGACCATTTTCCCCAGCTGTGGTGTACAGTACATTTTTTTACATCTGGCCCGGTCCGGACTGGTCCGAGGGCTACTGCATGAACTATCTCACATTTAAGTTGCTCAAAGGCTTGTTGTTGCTCAAGACCCCATTTAAAATCATTCTTCTTCCGGGTCACATGATAGAGAGGGCTTACAATCGAACTGTAATTTGGGATGTGCATTCTCCAGCACCCCACAGCACCCAAGAAAGCTTGTGTTTCTTTCTTATTAGTTGGTGGAGACATTGCTGTTATCTTGTTGATCACATCTGTGGGGATCTGTCTACGTCCGTCTTGCCACTTTATTCACAAAAATTGAATCTCCTCTGCAGGTCCCTTGACCTTACTCCGTTTTATAGCAAAACCGGCTTTCAGCAAGATTTGGATTATTTTCCTCCCTTTCTCAAAGACTTCTTCCACTGTATCGCCCCACACAATAATGTCATCAATGTATTGCAGGTGTTCTGGAGCTTGGCCCTGTTCCAGTGCAGTCTCGATCAATCCATGACAAATGGTAGGGCTGTGTTTCCACCCCTGGGGCAGTCGGTTCCAAGTGAACTGGACACCCCTGCACTCTGCTGCCAAAGGAATAGAGAAAAATGCATTGGCAATATCAGTCGTGGCATACCACTTGACTGCCTTTGACTCCAATTCATACTTAAGTTCTATCATGTCCGGTATGGCAGCACTCAATGGCTGTGTGACTTCATTCAGGCCACGATAGTCTACTGTTAGTCTCCACTCTCCGTTAGACCTTCGCACTGGCCATATGGGGCTATTAAAGGAGGAGCAAAACAGCTACTGGTAAACCCAGGACAAGCGAGGCGCGGCAGCTCTGCAGCGAGGCACAGCAGCTCTGCAGCGAGGCGCAGCAGCTCTGCAGCGAGGCCCTAAGTTCAAGTCAGAGACTAAGTTCTCCACTGAAAAACTAACTTCTCCTTTGAAATATTAAGTTCTCCATTCAGAGACTAAGTTGTCCACTCTGAGACTGAGTTCTCCACTCATGGACTGAGTTCTCCAATGAAATACTATGTTCCCCATTCATAAAGACCAGCATTCAGAAAGTGATTTTTCTATTTAGAAACTAATACCATCTTTCTGACAGAAAGTTCTCCACTCAGACAGTAAGACCAGGACTCTGAGAGTAAGTTCCCCTTTCAGAGACCAAGACCAGAATTAGGAAAGTAACTTCACCATTCAGAGACTAAGTTCACCATGCTGAGAATAAACCAGCACTCAAAGACTATGTTTGCCATTCTGAGACTAATACTGTTCTTCCCCTTCTTTACCAGAGCAACTCCACCAGCCACCAGTGGATCTGGCCTACTAACTTCAGTCCTATGTTCAAGACACCCAAACCCCTGACTATGACAGCACCCTTTTAACCATTTATTAACCTGGCCAATCCTCCTAGCTTTTTCTTGGTCCTCCCCTGTGTCCTGGAGTATTGATGAAAAGACAATCTGAGCACCGGAGCCCCTAACCACTTCTCCCAGGGCTCTGTAGTCCTTCTTTATGGTCCCCAGTCTACTACTACCTATATCCCTAGCACCTACATGGATCACCAGGAGCGGGTAATAGTCCATGGAACTTACTAGAGCAGGTAGCCTCTCTGTAACGTACCTGATCCGTGCCCCTGGTAGGCAGCACACCTCCCTCGAGACGGGGTCAGGCCGACAGACGAGTGCTTCCGTCCCTTTCAAAGTACAGTCCCCTATTACTACGACCCGCCGCTTTTTTTTTTTTGTAGCGCCAGTAAAGATCTTTACCCGTGCATAATCCGGCTGTTTGTGGTGCAAGTGCGTTTCCTCGTTAGTCTCCTGCAGGACAGCAAAGCGGTTCTGAGTGGGGACAACAGATTTAGGAGGAAGCTCCTTGCTTTTAATTGTCCTTTTCCTCCTTTTGTTATTTTTCTTTGTCACTAATTCCCAGCTTCCCGGGTTGGTGGCCTCCTTCTTTCCTTCATGAGCTGGAGGGGAAGCTTGAGGCCCCTGCATAGTATGGGGCTGGAGCAAGCAGCTCTGCTTCCTCTCAGCTACCCTGACATCTTGAAGCCCGCTAATAGCATTCTGCAGCTCAGCCACCTGCTGCAGGAGGACCTCCACCAGGGAGCACCGAGTGCAGCCCTGCCCATTGTGCACCTTTCCCTCACAAGCCCAGTGCAGGCACCCTCTACACTCCGAGCTCTGCACTGCAGCCTCCCCTGTCATCTGCTCTGTCTGGGTGCCTACGCTGGCCACCGCCAGGGCAGCCAGAGCAGAGCTCCCAGAGCAGGCCCTGGCCATACGATGGGTGCTCCCCATCCCGCTCGCCTGCCCGCGCGAACTGCCGCACAAACTGCCTCATCCCGTTCTCGTCCCGCTCTGTTTGCCCGCTCTGTTCGCCGCGCTCCTGGTCGCTCGCGCTCCCTGGGGCAGGTTTTTAACCACTCAGGGTTGGTGCTGCTGCTCCTGGCTCCGCCCCCTGTGAGTCAGCGGCTCATGCCCGCGGAGCTGCCAGCTCCTGGGCAGGTCCTGTTGAGGACTTGAAGCTCCCTCGGTAGCTCTGGCCACTCTGAGTTGAGGCTCCTGGACACTGATCTCTCCCCCGCTCCAGTGTTAAAGGCGTCATCCCTCTCTCAAGCTACTCACCTCAGTAACTCATTACTTGGTTCCTGCTCTCCGGACCCCTAAACCGGCTGAAATTAACCTTGCGGTTTGGATTATGGCCAAACAAGCAGGGAGCATGCGCGCTTACTGAAGGTGAAAAGTTCAGGCCCGAGGAAGACTCCTTTACTTCATCTGAAGACCCTTGCCCACGACCACCAGGAGGCATTGCGCATGTGCGAAGGGCCTTTGAGCTCATTATAATACGAAGCAGGGATAGGAAATGAATATGGATATGTGTATTGTGTAATCTAATAAATGTAGAGGAAAAGAACACCTGGCTGCGCATGCCTTAGAGGAGAGACCCCCATGCGCCTCAGCTGACTAATAAAGCACACCTACTTTACAACTTTAAGGAGTTGTGGAGTTTTATCCATATATCAAGTTGATCGATCGCCCTTTGGCCCGGCACTCGTCCCCCCGCCCCCTCGGGAAGGCTTCTGTGTAGAAGAACCATGCGTGCACCCCGTTTCCTTTTGTATTCTCCTTCCCCTTCTCTCTCGGCTTACGGTCTCGGTCTCCGCGGCCCGTCCTCCCCTCCCGTACGCCTTCATTGTATTCAAAGAGGGGGCGGCGGGAGCTCCCAACAGCAAAACAAACCCAGCTCATTTCCGCCTGAGAGGGCACGCGGAGCCCTGCCGCCTCCGTGCCCAGGCGGCAGACGGAAAGTCCCGACAGGGCATGGCCTCCCTTCCTGCTGCTGCTGCGCTCCGTGCCGCGGTTAGAAAAAGCAAACGGAGGCAGGGGTCGTGGGCCAAAAAAGGAGGAGACAAGGGAAAACCGAAAAGAAAATACAAAGCGGGAAATCCCAAGCGAACCACGCAGAGAACTCCTCCGGAAAAAAAATACCGCGCGCAACCAGGCGCACGTACTCAACCCCCCACCCCCTCATCCAGCTCTGCGTGCGCCAGTCTCCCCACCTGCTCACCCGCCACTGTCTGCTTCCTGCCTACCGGCCCCGGCGAACTGAGCGCAGGCGCAGGCCTGAGCACAGGCACAGGCCTGAGCGCAGGCCCCTCTTTCCTTCGCTGACGGAGACCCGCTTGCAGAGCCGAGGGGAGGGGGAGGTGAGAGCGCGCAGGCGCAGAGCGTCAGGCTGCCGGCCCCTGCCCTCCGCCCTGCTGCTGCGGGCGGTGCCGCTGTCCAGGGACCAGGGCCGCACCCAGCGCCCGGCGGGTCCGGAACGGCAGCGCGGGGGGCGCCTGCGCACGGGGGCTCTGTCTGTGTGTCTGTGCGCATGCGCCGTGACGGGGTGCCGGGGGGCGAGAAGGGTGGAGGTTGTGTGCAGCGTGCTGCGGCATCTGCGGAGCCCCGGGTGCCTCGGCTAGTGCGTTTCGGTGTATCCCACGCGCGAGCGCGGAGCTTGTTCAGGGCAATATGACCTTCAGTCCTCCCTGCCGTCTCCCCTGCAGTAATCCGAGCATTTACTTCAGCACAAACAGTTTTTAGTACCGACCGTTTTTCTGTCTCGGTACGTCCCGGCGCAGAGATGCCTTAGCAGCGTCTGGCTCTCGCTTGGGCTTGCCTAGGGCCCAGTGGTGGGGATGAGGTGGCGGCACCTAATAATATTTACCCCGCCCCCTCCACTTTTTCTTTTTTCCACCCCTTCCCTCTCCTTTTCGCCCTTCTTTTCTCGGTGTTAAAGCTGGAGTCCGTGAAGTGGGACAGCGAAAACACGGTGGCTGGGGAAAAGGATGCGTGAACGCACCCCCCTCAGGGATGGGCTTCACTTTCCCCCCCACTCCCTGCCCATGTCTCTGTTTCTTGGAGCTGTCCCTGCCAGGAGCTCCTGCTCGGTGCCCAGCTCTGCTCCCTCTCAGTGGTCCTAGAGCCAAGAACACTTTTCCTTCCCTGCCAGGGGTTGTTGCTTCCCCCTTAACTTCCCTGAGCACCTTGGGGAGCTCCCGGGCAGGCTGAGTGCTGACCCTGGCAGGCAGCAGAGTCCCTGCCCAGCACACAGGGACCCTGCTCGCAGGGGCAGCGCTGGGCACCCCTGGCTGCACACCCACATTCACACCCTGCAGCCAGCCCCGGGACAAGGGACCTGCCTTGTCCTGGCCCTCGCACGGCGCAGAGGGAAGCCCTGCTCTGCAGCACATCCTCCTCCTTATCTACACCCAGAAACCAAGAGAGTGCTCCTGACAGATCCCGTGGACTGTCCGAGGCAGCAGTTTGAGGAGATCCCTCCAGGAGCCGCAGCTGCATTGCCGTGCACCCAGAGCCTTACCATGCACGGGGCTGGGAAGGTTTCTCCTGCAGGGAGCTCTCAGCATCCTCCACTGCCGAGTGCCTTTAAGCTCTCTGAGGCTCTCAGGTCTCCCCTGGGTGCCTGCAGGCAGTGCCCCAGCACTGCTCCTGGGCAGAGCTGTCTCTCTGCAGCGCTGCCTGCTTGCCAGCATCTGCCTGCGTCCCAGGAGCCCAGCCCAGCTCAGCAGCAGAGGCCCAGCCCAAGGTGGCTCTGCCTCTGCCCCTCTGAGGTTCATCCAGGGCTCCCTGGGGCTCCAGGGGAAGCCCGTGGGGAAGAGCCCGAAGCAAGCACTGATGCTCCCTCCGTCAGCTGGCAGACACACTGCCTTCCTGCAGTGCCGTTTCTCTGATGAGGGACAGAGTTGAGTCTAAAAATCAACTTTTCTTAGAATTGCAGAATCCTTTAATTTGGAAAGGACCCTTGAGAACATTGAGGCCGACCATTAACCTGTGCCTAACAAGTCCACACACTTACCATGAGAACATCACTGGTGGGGTACCCTGTTTAGACGGTCAGCAAGAGCAACTGGTGAATTTTACACTGAATTTTACATCCTACCATAATTTCAGAAACCTCCTCACATAGATAAGGGACTTAAACACATTTAATAAACTCTTAACAACTGAGTAAACCAACCAACCATTTCCCTCAATTTATAACTGGAATTCAGCACTACTCTGTTTGGAGGCATAGAGACAAGAGATGACCACACCACCCTGTGAGAAGGATGGATTGAGGGAGATCCCTGCTCCTGTTTCTCCTAGAACACATGGGAGGAGCAAAATGAAATATAACTTTTAATAACTAACATACATTCCAATTACCATTGAAGATATGGAACAAGATGCTAAAGCCCAACAGGTTTTACCAGGAAGAACAACAATTAACTAAAAATTCCCTCCTGTGCTGTTTCCTTTCCCAGCCCGTGGATACTTTCCTCAGTAACTGGCAAGTGCACATGACACAGCAAGAGATCTGTGTGTCTACTGCACATGAAGGTGAACAGTTCCTTTTGGTGTTTGATCTTTACAGTCAGGTTTATCTCCAAAGCAACTCAGCCACGTACCAAGGAAACAGGCAGGGAATTTTCAGCTGTACCTGCAGTGCCCTGCTAGGAACTGCACAGCTGGGGCTCCAGAAATAGCTGGGATATTTTCTCCCAAGAAATCCACCAGTGACAGGAAGGAAACGCACACTTTTCTCCGTGACACCAGGGATCACTGCTTCAGCTGAGCTCTGTTCCTTTTTCAGAATCACACAAACCCACTGTGCATTCAGTACTTTTATCAAAAAAGCTTTTATCAAAACCTGACCTCAATGGAACACGTCAGTTGTAGAGGCACTAAATATTTATGTACAGGCTTGGGAGGGACCTTAAAGCTCATCCAGCTCCAACCCCTGCCACAGTCAGGGACACCTTCCACTGGAGCAGCTTGCTCCAAGCCCCTGTGTCCAACCTGGCCTTGAATAGTGCCAGGGATGGGGCAGCCACAGCTCCTCTGGGCACCCTGTGCCAGCACCTTCAGCACCCTCACAAGGAAGAGCTTCTGCCTAAAAGCTCATCTGAGTCTCCCCTCTGGCAGGTTAAAGCCATTCCCCTTGGCTTGTCCCTACAGGCCCTTGTCCAAAGCCTCGCTCCAGATTTCTTGTAGGCCCTGTTTAGGTATGGGCTCAATAAGGTCTCCCTGGAGCCTCCTCTTCTCCAGGCTGGACACCCCCAGCTCAAACACAATGACAGACCCCCATTGCCACAAAGTCTGTGGGTCAGACAAGGTGGGCAGATACTGAAGTAGCAGGGGATGAAAACTTGACATGTCATTGAAGACAGCAACATCACAAGTGGAAAAAATCCCAGCTGTAAAGCAGTAAAGACAGACGTGGCCTGTCATGACCTACACTGGGAGCCCTTTGCTGAGGACAGCAGGCAGTGTATGGCTGCTGAAACACATCCAGTCACCTGCTAAATTAGAGCATCCTTGGGCTCCCTGGGGCTCCAGGGGAACCCCATGGGAAACAGCCTGAAGCAAGCAGTGATGTTCCCTCCCTCAGCTGGCAGACACACTGCCTTCCTGCAGTGTCATTTCTCTGATGAAAGAGTTTGGTCTAAACAACAAGATTTTGTAGAATCATGGAACCAACTAGGGTGGAAAAGACCCTTAAGAACATCGAGTCCACCATTAACCAAACACTGGCAAGTCAACACATTAACCGTACCCCTTAGAACATGCCTTTTACATACTTCAGGGATGGTGACACAACCCCTTCTGCAGGCAGCTTGTTTCTTGTCCCAGCATCAGACAGGGACATTTGTGGAGGACTTGGATTTGATGGTAGCCCCCTGGAGAAGGGGTATTGTGAATAATGGGGTTGAAGGTGCTGACAATGAGAATCAAGCACAAGCACCAGAGATACTGGGAGGGCTGGCTGAAGGATTTTGCTCTACAGCAGGGCAAACTAGGGGAAAATGAGGGGAAACTGTGATTGCACCTTTAAGTCAAGCTATGCGTAATGATGGTCTGCTCATGATGAAGATCCTCTTTACCATTACAGATTTGAAGAGTTGGAGACAAGTGGCTGGTAATTGCGCATCATGCTTTCAAGAGTGTTGACAGAAATATGATTATTTGTACGGCCTGGACCGCAGTAGAGCAACAAATAACAGCAGGCACAGTGACAGGTACAGTGAATCTTCACGTACCTACCCCCAATCCTGACTGGGACCCTAACTGGAACAGGCAAGCTTTGAAACAATATCGGAGGTGGATTTTATTCGGTATTAGGAATGCGGTCCCGCAAGGCAGTGAGCTGGTCTGAACTATATGAAGTAAGGCAAGATATAAATGAATCACCTTCTGGATTTGTGGGAAGATTAAAAGAGGTGATGCATGAATATACTAATATTGAATCCTGAATTGGAGGAAGGAAGGAAAGGACCAATGTGATTTCAGAAAGATAATGAATGTGGCCTGAGAGCCCTATCACAACTGGACCACCATTGGTCTCGTGCAGGTTCCCAGAAATGGTTCAAATGGTGGTGGAAAGAAAATTCAGGTACATGTTCCTAATGAAAAGGCTGTGGAGGCCCCAGTCTTTATGTTAAAGAAACCAAGCACTGAGCTGGATATACCAGAGGAACTGGGTATATCAGTATCGTGGTTTAAACCCAGCCACACAGCTTGTTCACTCACTCCCCCTCTTCTTTCCCTCCCCCTGCTCCCGGGGGGATGGAGAGGAGAATCAAAAAGAATGCAACTCCCACGGGTTGAGATAAGAACAGTTTGGTAACTAAGGTATAACACAAATCACTGCTGCTACCGCCAATAATAACAATGATAAAGGAAATAACAAGGGAAGAGAATAAAACACCTCAACACCAGCCGACCAATAACTCACCCCACCCCACCCGACTGAGCACCGACCGATACCTCGTTCAACCCTGCAGTGCCCTAGCCCTTCCGGGTAACTCTCAGTTACATCCCAGGCATGATGTGCTGTGGTATGGAATACTTCTTTGGTCAGCTTGGGTCAGATGTCCTGTCTCTGCTTCCTCCCAGCTTCCCCTCCTCCCTGGCAGAGCGTGAGACTCAGAAAGTCCTTGGCCAGACCAAACATTCAAGCAGCAACTGAAAACATTGGCGTTATCACCACTGTTCCCAGGCCAAAAAATCAAAAATACAGCGCTGCACCAGCCACCAAGGAGAAAAGAATGACTGCTACTGCTGAACCCAGGACAATCAGGAAATATTTATTCATTCTCTCATTTACATTCACTATGATATCCATTCACTTTTCATGTTAATTGTTTTAATATTCTTATCTTCAAACCTTCATTTTGTACTTTTTATATAACCTCCTTTTGTCCTCTTTTATTTTTTCTTCTTTATTTTATCCAGCGCTTTTTTTCCCCTCTTATTACTCTGAGCTTTTTTCCTTCTGCAGACAGTATTTTCTTCCACTCAGTTTTTCTTGCCAGATGAAAAAAGAAAATACTTCTTATCATCTTTTCGTTGTTATTCGTTTCTTTGCTTGCACAGACTGAAAAAGCAAGACTGTCAGAGCTCAAAAACATCTGTGCACCAAATCCAAACACCAGTACATTTTACATTTGGATTCACTTAACTTTCAGGAGACGCAAGGATATCTTAACAATAAATAAACATTTTATTAACTAGGAATAACAGATCACATACACACCAGCAAACAGCTTGACAAAAATGCTGAAGGCCATGAGCTCTCCCTGCTGACACATGACACCGCTTTTCTGTTGCAGGAAGCTTTTCTAAAACAATGTGAGAAGATAATGGGAAATTACAAAACTAGCATCACATCAAGCTGGTATTTCAACTGCAGAACAAAGTATTTTGTTTGGCTTCCATCAAGTCCCCATCAGTTTCATACGAATGGGAATAATTAAGATATACAGCTGTCTCTTCAATCTTATCTCAGATTATAGTCTTGAGGGCACAGGCAACCTGTGTGAACATCTCAGCTAACTCAAAACCAGCAAGCCCCCAAAAGAGCAGGAGGAACCCCAGGACAGGCCACGTTACCTATGTGCAGTTCTGACAAGACGACACTGAGCTCCCTCCAGTTATGGCTAAATTACTGTTTACTGTTCAAGACAACTTAGGATCTTTCCCAAAAGCTTTCTTCCTCATGTTTTTTTGTCTGTAACGAGTTGACTACAATGAAGCTGCACAGTACCAGAAAGGATTTCAGAAGTCTTCATCCTGCAGGAACATCAGCACATAGCTAATACATTTATGTATTCTATTAATGTTTTTCACCAGTCTGGAAAAGTCAAATGCTTCAAGCCTTCTCTTAGAATCATAGAATCATAGAATCATAGAATAGTTAGGGTTGGAAAGGACCTTAAGATCATCTGGTTCCAATCCCCCTGCCATGGGCAAGGATACCTAACACTAAACCATGTCACCCAAGGCTCTGTGCAACCTGGCCTTGAACACTGCCAGGGATGGAGCATTCACAAACTCCCTGGGCAACCAATTCCAGTGCCTCACCACCCTAACAGGAAAGAATTTCCTCCTTATATCCAATCTAAACTTCCCCTGTTTAAGTTTGAACCCAGTACCCCTTGTCCTGTCACTACAGTCCCTGACAAAGAGTCACTCCCCGGCATCCCTATAGGCTCCCTTCAGGTACTGGAAGACTGCCATGAGGTCTCCACACAGCCTTGTCTTCTCCAGGCTGAACAGCCCCAACTTCCTCAGCCTGTCTTCATACGGGAGGTGCTCCAGTCCCCTGATCATCCTCGTGGCCTCCTCTGGACTTGTTCCAGCAGTTCCATGTCCTCTTTATGTTGAGGACACCAGAACTGCACACAATACTCCAGGTGAGGTCTCACAAGAGCAGAGCAGAGGGGCAGGATCACCTCCTCCGACCTGCTGGTCACACTCCTTTTGATGCAGCCCAGGATACAGTTGCCTTTCTGGGCTGCGAGCGCACACTGAAGCTGGTTCATGTTCATTTTCTCATTGACCAACACCCCCAAGTTATTCTTCACAGGGCCGCTCTGAATCTCTTCTTTGCCCAGTCTGTAGCTGTGCCTGGGATTGCTCCCACCCAGGTGTAGCCTTGCACTTGTCGTGGTTGAACTTCATAAGGTTGGCATCAGGCCACCTCACAAGCGTGTCGAGGTCCCTCTGGATGGCATCCCTTCCCTCAACTGGGAATCAACCGGACCACACAGCTTGGTGTCATCAGGCACACCCAATCCCACTGTCCGTGTCAGCGACAAAGATGTTGAACAAGTCAGGTCCCGACACCGATCCCTGAGGGACACCACTTGTTACTGGTCTCCAGCTGGACATTGAGCCATTGACCACAACTCTTTGTGTGCAGCCAGCCAGCCAGTTCTTTATCCACCGAGTGGTCCACCCAAGGACTTTACTGTCACCGTCCAAGCTCGCCAGGACCTCGCAGATAAACCTCAGGTGTAAAGGGTGGGGCCAGCTCAGCGTAGGCTGTGCCTCACCTAAAAATCCACTGTGCAGGCCTGATGCAGAGGGTTGACCAATGTACAGAGAGGCTGTGCAAGGGGGTTGTGCAAGGGGGTTGTGCAAGAGGGGTTAAAGGAATTTTGCTTGTTTAACAGAAAGCACTGTTTGCAAATACCTGTCATGCTTGCCATGCAGTACCAGGACAATAAGCTACTGATAAGGGGGAGACACAGACAGCTTTGCGGTTTGGACTTTGACCAGACTCCTGAAGAGCATGTGTGACCGCTAGAGGTGAAAAGTTCAGGCTCGAGGAAGACTCATTTACATCATCTTGAAGATCCCTACTCACAAGAGGAAGACTCATTTACTTCCATCTTGAGACCTTTGCCCGCGACCACTAGGAGGCACTGCTCAGGCGCAAAGGACTTCTTAGCTCATTATAATACGAAGTGGGATAGGACATGAATATGTATAGGCTTGTTGTGCAACCTCATGCATGTATATAACTTTAGAGGATAAATGTAAAGGGATACGATGCTGAGGCACGCATGCCTTTGGAGGAACTATCCCCCATGCGTCTCAGCACTGAATAAAATCATACCTACTTTACAACCGTAACGAGTTGTGGAGTCTATCCATGTATCAGGCCCAAAGGGTTTACTCATTGGCCTTTTTAGTCATCAGCGCACTTGTAGTAAGCCTGGGTAAAGCTCTTCCCAAATCTTAGTTCCCGAAGTCAAGCCATCATCATCATCATAGTTTCTAACAAAGCTTGAAGTTACTCATTTACAACCCCATTCTTCAAACAACCCCAGTCTCCCATCAACCCCATTCTTCAATCAACCCCATCCTTCACTCCCTAATGGTTTCTTCCTGTAAACAAAGTACTTCAATTTAGACAAGCTGCATAAACATTGTATTCACCTGACCACAGAGCCAAAGTAACACTACTGCTGCTGCAGAACCATTAGTGTCTGATGGGGGGACTGCCCCTGTGCACCCAGGAGGCATCAGAGGAAGATCAGCTCTGCACTGACATGGTTCTCACAACACTGCAAAGCAGGATTAACTAAAAGAATCAGAAGAAAGCTTTTTTAATTTTAATGGTTACGCTGATAAGGCTAAAATGGAACCAAGAGGTGAAGTTTGCTCAGCTATGTGTCTCTGGTATTTCCATATCAATACTGTTATTAAAAACTTCAAATCCATTTGACAGTTTCCACTCATCTTCGCAAGGTCATAGAGCAAAGAAGCTGCAAGATTATCTCACACTTTTGCCACAGAACATGCTTGTGATAAACACATAAATGTACTGGCTTTTGCAAGTCATAGGTGTGGTTATGTAGATATAAGTGTACAAGTTCACAATAACAGAAACAAAGCTCGCTAAAGACACAAGATTAGACAACAAATTGAAAAGGGTCAGAACTCTTGAGCAAAATGGAGTCACAGAGCAAAAGAATTTGTAAAGGTAAAAGAAAGAAGGGGGGAGGCCCTTGATACACGAAAAGCTAGTGCCTGGAAAACATAAAGTACTTTTTAGCTTGACAGGTTGTAGAAAGAGAACAATGTGTTGTAAGTCTGTGGAATGTAGTGGCCCCACTAAACATGAGTTAATTGTTTCACACCAGTCTTCTAAAGTGTCTTTAGTTTTAAAGAACAGTGTTTGTGTTGTAAGTCTGTGGTGAGATAACAGGATTTAGCGGCCCCACTAAACATGAATGAGTTATTTCACACCATCCCTCTACTTATCAGTTAGCTTAGAGACAGAGCCTCCCAAACACCTGCTAGCTTGGGATACTCCTTGTCTGCCCACCCTGCAATAAATGTTGCAGGAAGGTCACACTGTTTTAAATCTTCGCTGGGTATCAAAAGAATTATAGCTGGTTTCAGCTAGTTGTGTGATTACTGGGGCGTCCAACTGTGCCAAAGGTGAAAAGTACACTGTGAGGAAGACTGCTTAATTCATCTTGAAGACCCCTACTCACAAGAGGAAGACTGCTTACTTCATCCTCAAGAGCCCTGCCCACAATCACCGCAGAGCAGTGCGCAGACGCCAAGAGGAGGAGACTTATGATAACAAGTTCTTGGAGCTAGTTATAATATACCCCACCTATATGCAGGAATTATGAATATGCATGTAACTAATGTAATAGTGAAAGTATATAAACCTGTAACGAATACTAATCATTTGCGCTTCTGTCTACGGTCATGAACCCAGCGCTGCTGCTTTTGCTTTATTGACTTTGTCCCTCAATAAAACCTCGTTACCTTGTTTAGAGGAGTGAGTTCGTACCTCACAATGCTCCAAGAGCTAAATAATGAATCATATTACTAAGCTCAGTGAAGTGTTAGAATTATTCCCCAGCAGCCTAAAAAAAAACATTTCCCCCTATGCACATGAACATTTTCACACAACACTGTGTGTATTTTATCTGAATCCCTGCTGCATGTAAACAGGCAGCTCAAGTGGGAACATTCAGCTTACAATTGTGTATTGCTAGATCCAGCAGGGTAACGATGAAGAAGCACGCCTCTTCCTCCCCCTCTGCCCCCTCTTTTTTAATTAACTGAGCTCTTGAATACCATTAGCTGCTCTTGAGATACTGTATTTTTATTACTTCTTATGAACAATATACGTAAATATAAAAAGCAGATCTGTAACTTCAGAGGAAAAAAAAGTACATCAGTGTAACCACGTCACAGAAAAGCAAAGGCTCAAACAACAAATTCTGCTGTGAATGCAATGTGAAATTCTGAATTACATTTCCCATTTCTAACACAATCAAGCTACCATGCTCTAGGCATCCCGCCTCAAAGGGAACCTCTTCTCCAGCCCTGTGACTCCAAGGCTCTTGGTTGTAGTTTCGTCCTTCCAAAGCAAAGAGGCAGGAGCCTGGCAAGCACAACAGCAGTAACAAATCCTTGTGCTGCAATTTGGAAGAGGTGACTCCACCACCATCACTGGCAAGGCCAGCCCGTTGCCAGATGCCTCAAGCCATTTCATTCCTATCCTGGCATTAAATCTGATGACTACCTTTTACCAACACAAGCTTCTCTCTCCCATACCCACCCCACTTCCGCAGGCTCCCTTCGCTCTGTAGCACACTGTGTGTGTTACAGACAGGATACAGGTGTCTTTCCCGCTTTATTCAATTTCTCCACTAAGGAACACATCTTGTAACTGTTCAGAACAGGTCTGCCTCCCAACAGTGCAAGAACCACCCGCTTAATTTCTCCCTGCCCCACATTCCTCCTATGTCTAATCTTTTCTGCTTACTTCACTGCTTCACTGTTTACTCATGTCATGCACATACGTTTTTCTTCTTGAGGACCAACAATATTGCCTCCACATCCTTCGAGTTCACTTCTGCTAAGAATCTTTAGGCAAGCTGCAGCCCAGCTTTCCTAAGATCTCACCACATGCCACACCATTTTTGTGGTTTTCCCCTGGACTAACTGGAAAGGAACTACTGCAAAGACATACAGTTTCAAGGGCTGCTTAAAGTTCGTGCTATTACGTAGCAGGCTTATAGTAACAGGCCAAGTTATACAGCTAAGCATTACTTCCAGAAAATCCAAGAAATATATCTAGCTTGCTGTTATCTCAAACTGAAGTGAGCGCCTAGAAGGCATGGGAACTGGGGCCAGAAGCCAATAGTTTCTAGAAACTGATGTAGTCCAAGTCAGCTGGACTAGCTGGTTTAAATGCAAAAAAACCAAGTAGGGTTTGTGTTAAAAGAAAAAGATCGGGGTTTTATATAAACATTCGATGAATCTGAGGTGCTGTAGCAAGCCCTAACCTAATAAACATGACAGAGAGAATGATAACACCCAAACAACCAGCCAAAAATGCCTGATTTAGGCTGTTCTTTTTAAGAAAGAAAAATAAACTACTCTAGTTAAATTTACGGGGGGGTGGGGGGGGGGTGGGGGGTGGGGGGGTGGGATTGTGTGTGTAAGGATTTGTTTGATCTTTAAACACAAGTTACAAATTCCTATTCCCCTGGACACAACTTAAGCAAACCCTGCTATCCTTATTCACAGGCTCTCCTTAAGTCGATTTTTGCTTCTCTCATGGAAGGGTGTCAATCACTAGCCTTATTCTTCCAACATTTTCTTCCATGCCAAAACATGTATTTTCACAAAACAGGTGCCTGTTCCTAAGCAAAGAATAGGAATCAGCTGAATGTTCAGCAGTGTTCTAATACTGAAGTGGAAACCGGCACCGTTCCCAGACATCTAGTCCCAAAGTCAACCTCAGATGAAGAGCAGCAGTTAGTATTACCAGAACAACAGTGAATTCAGCTTCATTCGGTGAATAATGTCATTTGGCTTTAAACAAAATCATTACACCCAACTTTATTTTTAAACCAACAGAGATTAAGTCTTTTTTGTTTTGTTTCATTTTCAAGACTTGAAGGTTGAATTTTCTGTAGGCTTCAAAAGCTGTGAACTAATATAAAGCTAATAATGCTGTGATTGGAAAACTAATACTGCTTCTAGAAACTTCACAGTGAATCTGAAGTGGAGAAAAGAAACAAAACCAAACAAATCCGTCCAGCCTCATGGTGCTTCCCTAATACTTACATGAAGTTTGTTTACAGGGTTTTGCTCTTTCCTCTCCTTTAGGACCACTGTACACAAAATCTGTTTGGACAAAGGAAGGGTTTGCTCCAAAACGTACATCTGAAGAAGTGTACCCCAAAGAATCTGATCTTCAGATAGGCAACTAACCACCATTTCCAGATAAATGTTCAATTCATTACTTCTTCACATTACTTTAGCACGTTGAAAACCAAGACAAGAGCAAGGGATAAGTTTTGTTCATAAGCCACTGAAGCAAAGCCAACTTGAAATGCCCTGACAGATAAACACACTAATACCAGGATTCCTAAAGCATACAGACATTTCCAGACCCAGTGAAGTGCACAGACTGAAGGTATAAGTAGAGCTCTAAGAAACAATTACTTTTAAAATATAGCAGTCATATTTCTGTACAAGGCAGAAAACCAAAAATGTACTTTATACACTATATTTCTCAAAGGTCACATTTGCAAGAATAAGTCACACTTTTTAAAGATTTTAAGGATAGAAAGGAGAACCAAAAATCTTCTTATCTCTCTGTATCATTTGTTTAATACAGCAATTCATGTTGTCAGTATTCCTTGCCAAGGTTTTAGAAAGATTTTTCTTGTTATCAGATCCTGCACTGAACTTAGTTCACTTTCGCAAGATCAAATGTCCCCATGTTTTATGTTTGCCTGCATTGCATGAATTTTAAATTATCCAGAGGACTGTAGGGTTTTTATGGGTTCATCTCAACACAAATTCTAATGGAGACATACACAGAAGCAATTTTTGTTCTTAAGGGAATAGACAAATAATTCTACATCAAATAATTAAAATACAAGAATGAAACTAAGATATTCCTTTCAAGTACCTCTTGCACTGGCCACACTTCCCACAAAATCCAAAGGCAAACCCACCTGGCACTGACCCTGGCATTACGTATTGCCACAGACAAGAATTTCAGGCTGACATGACTACCAACCATATTGGATTTGGGATTTTCTTCAACAAATCCTGAGCCAAACACCTTCTGCCTGAAGATTTCCATCTAATGTCATGGTTACAGGTAACAACAGACACTTAATATCAGAACTTCAAATAAGGATTTCAGTACCTGGAAGTGGGATGATTCAGAGTTCTGCAGAGCCCTACCAGAGCACCACAGTATTACCAAGTTTCATTAAATAACATTCCAGCTGATGTCCAATAATGATAAATCTGTTGTCCTGGGTTTACCAGGAGCCGTTTTGCTCCTTCTTAGTAACTGGTGCAAGCTCTGTATTTTGACTTCCAGCCTGGGCAGAGAGCTGAGAACACCGATTGTTTTTAATTGTGTTAAGTAATGTTTATTCTGGCCAAGGACTCTGTGAGTCTCACGCTCTGCCGGGGACGAGGGGAGGCCGGGAGGAAGCAGAGACAGGACACCTGACCCACACTAGCCAAAGAGGTATTCCATACCACAGCACGTCATGCCCAGGGAGGTAACTGGGAGTTACCTGGAAGGGCACACTCTTTCTTCCGGGGGGTCGAACTCGTTCGGCGGTGGTATCGTATTCTCTTGTTATTTTCTCTTATCAATATCATCATTGGTGGTAGCAGCAGTGATTTGTGTTATACCTTAGTTACTGGGCTGTTCTTATCTCAGCCCGTGGGAGTTACATTCTCCTGATTCTCCTCCCCATCCCTCCGGGAGCGGGGAGTGTCGGGGCAGGGGGGGTGAGTGGACAAGCTGTGTGGATCGGTTTAAACCACGACATCTGTCTATGTCATTTTCAACACCAGCCATGTTGGGAGACAGGCTAGGATAAAAAGAACTCCCAGTAGTTAGGGGAGAATTATCATTAGGAATGAAACCATGGCAAGTTTCCAGCATCTCCCTGAAAGACACATGCCAAATGATTCCAGCCAAAGCCATAGCCAGGAATACTAACAAGTTAAAATTATGATCCACGGTTGCACCTTCTTCATGTACACAGAAATAAATGTCTAGTTTTAATGCAAATGACATCCATTTCATCAAGATGCTAAGTTAGTACTACAGTCATCACTACAAATTTCACATGAAATACCATGCATCCTGGCATATCCCAGCTCAGTACTGCTACAAGAGGAGCGTGAGGAAAAGCCAAGCAGTTTGCAGATGCTTTCACCCAGAAAGGCAGTATAAGCTGACACTTTTCTGTGATTTGCTTTTAACAGTGGAGTGTTGTCAAACATAGAGCAAATTAGTGATCTACTCAAAATGTCTCCATTGGATGCCATTATAATTTCTGTCCAGTCTGAAATGACCACTACACTGGCAACCTGAAAAACTCTTACCAAAGGTGCACTGGTAGCTTTATTCTTATGCACAAAATCGACACATTAAATTCACACTGAAGTGCTTACTCTAGAACTAGCATTACAAGTCCCACTCTTTAATTCACTTAGCAACACAAGCAATTTCATCTACACCTGTGTATTAAGCCACTATGCTTATTTACTTGCTGTGATTTGATTGCCTGTTTTTAACTAACATGCAGTACAGAACCTCTGCCTTAACTGTACTAAAAACAATTCAGCAGCAGAGCAAGTCAGACATGTTTTGCTATGAAGAGCCCCAGAACACTCTCCCAACAATGTCTCTGAGTCTTCACTCTGTTGCAACTCCCTTCTGACCATTCTCTCCCTTTAGGCTTTGGAGCCTAAGCCAAGCACAGGGGAATCTCTGAGATCCACAGCATATTTGAAGGGGAAGTCCACTTCACACCTATAAACTCCTGTCTCCGCAACTCTCGGGGAGCTTTCTTCTAACATCTTCCTCATAGTTCTTCTACCCTTGATTTTCCTGTCACTAGCTCCCTTTTTGCACTACAGCCCCACCATCTGAGAGGGAGATGGTGTTAATAGCTAGACTTGACCAAGATTCAACTTGGAATATTACTGCAGAATGGGATACCCCCACATTCAGTTCTCAAAGTGCAAGGTTACACCACCAAAAGTAAAGCTGGGAGTCAGTATTCATGCCAGAAAAAATGGCATTTGCATAACCAGTCTTCAGGAAAGAATTTGTCAAAAAGATACATCCTCTTCCAGCTACCAATCTGAAAATGCTAATATATAATCTGCTAAGCAGTATCAGCAGCAGTGATTCGATGAATGGATTAGAAAGGATAAGGAAATGTGAATCATTTGCTAAACAGGTATCCAACATTGGTACAAAAGACTTCTGAAACACAAGTTTCTTGCTGAGGGCCTCTTCATTATTTTCAAAACAGAAGCTGCTTGACGATCATGTAGAGAAAACAAAGAACTTGTCTGGGTTTATGACAGACATTCAAATCAAACTTTGAAGCAAGCAGTTTAAACAACACAGATGAAGTTCTCCTGTTATTCATTACTTCCCTGACACGAATAGTTGATGAAACAGTTACACAAAGCATTACGGCTTTTAGTGTGGGTTTGGAGAGTATGTCATGGTTACATTCTGTTACTCCCTTCAGAGTAGTCAAACACAGACCTATCTGCACTTAGGAAATGATGCCATAAGAAACTGGCATAGATGTTCATATATCAATTAATGAAAAAGAACATCTCTTCTTCTACAAGAAAGGAAAAGACAGGAAAGGGAAAGGCACTTTTAGGTAAAAGTAAGATGATTTTCAATCTACAGTCTACAAAGTTACCTTTCTTCGAATGTCATGGACACACACTGTCAGTTTAGGGTCATTTAAAGCTTTTGTGAAATTGGAATGATGTCCACAACATCTGATAGGAATTACTACTATCCTTTATCATTGCTATTAACTAGTCTTTTAAAACATTGTCAGCCACAAATAGAAGAAATTAACACAGAAAGTGCCACAGCAATATATATACTTAAAGATAAACAACCCAAAACCAAACCAGACCAAAACAAAAAAAACCCAATGGAAATACGTGTAAAAAATGCAGTGCAAAGTCTTTGCAGAAGCACACATTTTAATTGTCAAGACCTGAACCCCATGAAACCATGAACAGTAAACTGTTCTTGCACTATGTATGCCAAATTCAATAGTGAGGATCCAGACAACTCCTCAAGAAATGGAAGTAATTACAATTTAATACAGTTTGTAAATACCACCTGAAAGTCACAGAAAAGTAAAAAAAATATGTATGTCCTGATGCTGATACACAGCATACCTTTTTAGAACAATGGAGACTTTGGGTTACATGGGATGAAATGCAATTACATTAAGAACAAAATTGAGAGTGACTATATCTAATGCCTATTTGCTAAACATTTATAACAAGTGGGACAGCATATACTTGTAACTACCCCCGCTTCGTTAATGCCCTTTGGCAACAGCTCTGAAGCTGTGGACTACCTGAAAAGAAAACACTAATTCTGTGTAACCAAGCTTTCTCCTAAGAATATGCTGACTTACCTAACCTTCAGGACCACAGTAAGTTTTCTGGGGAGGCAGGGGGAAACCAAGAGTCCTGCACATTCTAGAATGCCAACAACCTCACAATTAGCGTGCCAGTCCACGTCAGCAATGTATAGAAGACTGATTTAACAGCTCAGCTGAAGTGTGTCTTACAACACACATTTAGTTTACAAACAGTGAAGTAGAAGCATGAGGAATGATTTAAAAGGAGAAACAAGGTCATACCCTATAGCCCAGTGACTGATAACAAGTGACTGGATGGAGAAAACAACTGTTCCTTTTGTTACTACAAAGCGTAAAAACTTTAATACTGCACAGTAAGTGGCCTTCCACAGAACTGAATAACTCAATCTATAATTAGGATCAAGAACCTCAGCACAGGACTCTTAAACCTAAGCTGTTCTATGAATACCTGCTTCAGCTTTTTATCAGATCAGCTTCAATGAATTTCATTTCCCATGCTCTCCATGCCCCAACAACTGGAAAAAAAGTATCAAAGCCTCAAAAACTTCATGAGAGAAAAAAATCCTGTTTCACAGCAGGTAGTGAATGGATGGATGGATAAGGATGGATGGATAAGGAGCTGCTGAGGAAAATTCAAAGGAAAAAAGAGGCTTATAAAAAGTGGAAGCAAGGACAGGAGGCCTGGGTAGAGTACAGGGATGTTGTCCGGGAAGCTAGGGACCAGGTTAGGAAGGATAAGGCTCAGTTAGAATTAAACTTGGCTAGGGAGGTTAAGGATGATAGGAAGGGATTCTACAGGCACATAGCAAACAAAAAACAGACTAGGGACAACATAGGCCCCCTGAGGAAGCTTTCGGGAGAACCGGCTACACAGGATTTGGAGAAGGCTGAGGTTCTCAATGACTTCTTTGCCTCGGACTTCACTGTCAAAGGCTCTGACCGCACCACCCTGTTCTTAGAAGGCAGACGCAGGGACTGTGAGAATGAAGACCTTGGGCCCACTGTAGGAGAGGATCTGGCTCGAGACCATCTTCAAAATCTGAACGCACACAAGTCCATGGGACCTGATGGAATCCATCTGCGGGGCCTGAAGGAGCTGGCGAATGAAGTTGCTAAGCCACTGGCCATCGTATTTGAAAAATCATGGCAGTCAGGCAAAGTTCCCGATGACTGGAAAAAGGGAAATATAACCCCCATTTTCAAGAAGGGGAAAATGGAAGACCCGGGGAGTTACAGACCAGTCAGTCTCACCTCTGTGCCTGGCAAAATCTTGGAGCACATTCTTCTGGAAGGCATGCTAAGGCACATGAAAAACAACAAGGTGCTTGGTGACAGCCAGCATGGCTTCACTAAGGGGAAATCCTGCCTGACCAATTTGGTGGCCTTCTATGATGGGGCTACAGAACTGACAGACAAGGGTAAAGCAGTTGATGTCATCTACCTGGACTTGTGCAAAGCATTTGATGCTGTCCCACACAACATCCTTGTCTCTGAATTGGAGAGATATCAATTTGATGGATGGACCACTCGGTGGATAAAGAACTGGCTGGATGGCCGCACACAAAGAGTTGTGGTCAAGGGCTCAATGTCTGGCTGGAGACCAGTAACGAGTGGTGTCCCTCAGGGTTCGGTGTTAGGACCGGTCTTGTTCAACATTTTTATCGCTGACATGGACAATGGGATTGATTGCGCAATCAGCGAGTTTGCCGATGACACCAAGCTGTGTGGTTCAGTTGATACCCTGGAGGGAAAGGATGCCATCCAGAGGGACCTTGACACGCTTGCGAGGTGGGCTGATACCAACCTTATGAAGTTCAACCACAACAAGTGCAAGGTCCTACACCTGGGTGGGAGCAATCCCAGGCACAGCTACAGACTGGGCAAAGAAGAGATTCAGAGCGGCCCTGCAGAGAAGGACTTGGGGGTGCTGGTTGATGAGAAAATGAACATGAGCCAGCTTCAGTGTGCGCTCGCAGCCCAGAAGCAAACCGTATCCTGGGCTGCATGAAAAGGAGCATGACCAGCAGGTCGAAGGAGGTGTTTGACCGGCGTGGTTAAACAAGGAGCTGCTGGGCAAACTCAAGTGGAAAAGGAGAATCTATGGATTATGGAAGGAGGGGCTGGCCGCTTGGGAGGAATATAGGACAGTTGTTAGAGGATGTAGGGAGGCAATTAGGACAGCTAAGGCCTCCTTGGAACTCAATCTTGCTAGTCGGGTTAAAGACAATAGAAAGGGCTTCTTCAAATACATAGCAAATAAAACTAAAACAAGAGGCAATATAGGCCCACTGCTGAACGAAGTGGGTACCCTGGAGACAGAGGATATAAAGAAGGCAGAGGTGCTGAATGCCTTCTTTGCCTCTGTCTTTACTCCTGCAGACTCTCCCCGAGGGCCCCGGATTTCTATAGCCCCAGAAGGAGTCAGGACAAAGGAGGAGTTTGCTTTGGTAGATGAGGATTGGGTTAGGGATCAGCTATGCAAACTGGACATCTGTAAATTGATGGGTCCGGATGGAATGCACCCACGGGTGCTGAGGGAGCTGGCGGAGGTCATTGCTAGGCCACTTTCCATCATCTTTGGTAAGTCGTGGGAAATGGGCGAGGTGCCTGAGGATTGGCGGATGGCAAAGGTCACACCAATCTATAAGAAGGGCAAGAAGGAGGACCCGGGTAATTATAGACCGGTCAGCCTTACCTCCATCCCTGGAAAGATGATGGAACAACTTATTCTTGACTCCATCACTAGGCATATCAAGGATGAGGGGGTCATTAAGAACAGCCAACATGGTTTTATGAGGGGGAAGTCATGTATGACCAACCTTATAGCCTTCTATGAGGAAGTGACTAGGTGGAGGGATGATGGTAGAGCGGTAGATGTGGTTTTTCTTGATTTCAGTAAGGCATTTGATACTGTCTCCCACAGCATCCTCATAGATAAGCTAAGGAAGTGTGGGCTTGACGATCAAGTAGTGAGGTGGATCGAGAACTGGTTGAGAGGAAGAAGGCAGAGAGTTGTGGTCAATGGCGCAGAATCTAGCTGGAGGTCTGTGACTAGTGGAGTTCCTCAGGGGTCGGTACTGGGACCGGTGCTGTTTAATATTTTCATCAATGACCTGGACGAGGGAACTGAGTGCACCCTCAGCAAGTTTGCTGATGACACAAAACTGGGAGGAGTGGCTGACACACCAGAGGACTGTGCTGCCATTCAGCAAGACCTGGACAGGCTGGAGAGTTGGGCGGGGAGAAACTTGATGAAATTTAACAAGGGCAAGTGTAGAGTCTTGCATCTGGGGAAGAACAACCCCATGTACCAGTACAGGTTGGGGGTTGACCTGCTGGAAAGTAGCGAAGGGGAAAGGGACCTGGGGGTCCTGGTGGATAGGAGGATGACCATGAGCCAGCAATGTGCTCTTGTGGCCAAGAAGGCAAATGGCATCTTAGGGTGCATTAGAAAGGGAGTGGTTAGTAGGTCAAGAGAGGTTCTCCTCCCCCTCTACTCAGCCTTGGTGAGGCCGCATCTGGAATATTGCGTCCAGTTCTGGGCCCCTCTGTTCAAGAAGGACAGGGAATTGCTTGAAGGAGTCCAGCGCAGAGCCACAAAGATGATTAAGGGAGTGGAACATCTCCCTTATGAGGAGAGGCTGAGGGAGCTGGGTCTCTTTAGCTTGCAAAAGAGGAGACTGAGGGGTGACCTCATCAATGTTTACAAATATGTGAAGGGTAGGTGTCAGGATGATGGAGCTAGGCTTTTTTCAGTGATATCCAGTGATAGGACAAGGGGCAATGGGTGTAAACTGGAACATAGGAAGTTCCACGTTAACATCAGGAAGAACTTCTTTACTGTAAGAGTGACAGAGCACTGGAACAGGTTGCCCAGGGGGGTTGTGGAGTCTCCTACACTGGAGATATTCAAGGCCCGCCTGGACAAGTTCCTGTGTGATGTACTGTAGGTTACCCTGCTCTTGCAGGGGGGTTGGACTAGATGATCTTTTTAGGTCCCTTCCAACCCTTGGGATTCTGTGATTCTGTGATTCTGTGATTCTGTGATCCTGCCCCTCTACTCTGCTCTCGTGAGACCTCACCTGGAGTATTGTGTGCAGTTCTGGTGTCCTCAACATAAAAAGGACATGGAACTGCTGGAACAAGTCCAGAGGAGGGCCACGAGGATGATCAGGGGACTGGAGCACCTCCCGTATGAAGATAGGCTGAGGAAGTTGGGGCTGTTCAGCCTGGAGAAGAGAAGGCTGTGTGGAGACCACATAGCAGCCTTCCAGTACCTGAAGGGAGCCTATAGGGATGCTGGGGAGGGACTCTTTGTCAGGGACTGTAGTGACAGGACAAGGGGTAACGGGTTAAAACTTAAACAGGGGAAGTTTAGATTGGATATAAGGAGGAAATTCTTTCCTGTTAGGGTGGTGAGACACTGGAATGGGTTGCCCAGGGAGGCTGTGAGTGCTCCATCCCTGGCGGTGTTCAAGGCCAGGTTGGACGAAGCCTTGTGTGGGATGGTTTAGTGTGAGGTGTCCCTGCCCATGGCAGGAGGGTTGGAAGTAGATAATCTTGAGGTCGTTTCCAACCCTAACTATTCTATGATTCTATGATTAAACATGCTACAGAAATTCGCTATTGGAAGCTGTTCAGCTACCTGAGGAAGTAGGTATTATGTATTGTAGAGGGCATCAATAAGGTGACTCTAATCAGGAAGCTGTAACAAATTTGGCCAATTTTGATGCCAAATGAGCAGCTGAACAATCTAAAATCATGTCCTTAATCCCTGATGGCAAACTAACAATTGAGAAATCTAAACCTAGATATTCAGAAGAGGACAGAAAATTGATTAAAGATCTGAAAGTACAGGAAAACAAAGAGGGTTGGGTTCAGATACCTAATGGGCAAATTGTAATTCCCTCTAATCAACTCTGGAAGCTAGTTCAGCAGGAACATAACTCATTAGGGTAGCAACTCTTTGTATAAATACATAGACAAACAAATTGTAGGAAGGAATCTATACACTATAGTTCAGTTAGTGACAAAATGATGTCAGCTCTGTCTTAATAATAATCCTAAAACTGAAAATAGAATTAAATTGGGACAACTAGGAGAGGAAGTTATCTGGGACAGCAGTGGCAAATAGATTTTTCTGAATTACCGAGAAAAGGAGGCTGTCAGTATTTGTTGCTGTTAATGGATACCTTTTCAGGCTGGTCAGAAGCATTCCCTTGTAGAATAAATAATGCAAGACAAGTAATTAAAACATTATTAAGACAGATAATACCTCATTTTGGAGTACCAGCGGCAATTTCTTCCGACCAAGGCTCGTGCTTTAGTGCAAAATTATTGCAAGAAATTAGCAAAAAATTAGGAATTGATTGGCAACTACACATTCCATATGGGACTTAGGCCAGAGAGCAAGTAGAAAAGATGAACCATCTGATTAAACAACAGATTAGTAAAATATGTCAGGAAACGAGTTTATATCGGTACCAAGCCCTACCACTGGCTCTATTGAGAATCTGAACTAAACCTCGGTCAAAAGAAGAGGTTAGTCCATTTGCAGTTCTATATGGAAGACCACATCAATCCCAGTTTAAAGGAGAAAGTCTTCCAGAAGTGGGAGAAGGCTATCTCCGGCAGTTTCTACTCAATCTGGGAAAACAATTAGAAGAAATAAGTAAGAGAATATTAGGGACAAGAGCGAGAGGTTTAGATTGGCTGATTCACCCTTTCAGATCCAGAGACTGGGTTTAGATTAAGAATTTTTTAGGAGATCCTCTACAGGAGAAGTGGAGCAGACTGTACCAGATGTTATTAAACACCCTTACAGCAGTGAAGATATGGGAACAACCTGCTTGGCTACATTATTCAAGAATAAAGAAAGCACCAGAACCAGAAAAGACATGGTGGATCAAACCTTTAGGACCCTTACGTATGAAATTGCGTCAGTCATAATTTGGATTTACGTGATAATTGGCGTACAAGCCTGGGACCAAAATTTATGCTTGAAATTAATTGCAAGAATATTAACTATTTCAATATTGATTACTTGTGGTATGATACAATATTCCTTCTGGTATTGTAAACGACCTATGATAAATTATGAAGATAATTTATGAGATATTAAATCAAGCATCAAACAGAAACAGGAAATTATTTCAAAATGACTCTAGATTTTAATGGTAGTATATAAAACATTGAAAAAGAATTTGCCAAAGGACAGAAAAAGGGAGGATTTGACACAATGAGGCACAAAATCAAAAAATTAAATATAAACCTTTGTAAATAAGTAGAATCAGTTTTAAGTAATGTCAAGTTTGATGGCTTTGTAACAGTAGCAATGTAAAATAACTGAGGTGCATGACTCACGGAGAAAAAAAAATACAGTGCAGCTTGAGAACATACTGAGAATACATGCATAAGATAAACCATTGTAGTTGACATAGTTTTAGGTCCTTATGACCTTAGTACAAAATAAGTGTAGGAAAAATAGGACAGAAAAACAGGATGTGGGGATGGGGAGTATCTGTGAATACCCCATGTCCAGGATAGGCTGCCATTAAACTAACTGATAAGTAGAAGGAGAGGATGATTGCTATGTCTGTAGTGTTAACGAACCAGTTAAGCTGGTGTAAGCATCATCTATTGTACGTGCCTCAAAGGCTGACAGAAGTGATGAAGATTGTTGGAAGAAGTAAATGACCCCCAATGACCACTACCACATTTCTGTATGCATGAGGGGAAACTTTCTAGAAGAATGATGTAATACATAAGTAGCCTAATGAATATGCATGTGTGTATGTAATGCATATGTATGCTTAGTGACTATATAAGGACGGCTTGCTTAGCAATTAGGGGAGACACGCTAGGGGGAGCTATCCCCCGCGTCTCCCGGAGCTGCAATAAAGAATACCTGCTTCTCAACTTCAGCTTTGTTGGCGAGTTCCTGGAGATTTCCCCGAATCAAGGGGAAGCTGTCCCTGCCTGTGGCAGGGGGTTGGAATTGGGTGAGCTTTCAGGTCCCTTCCCACCCAACCCAGTCTGGGATTCCATAATTTATGAATCAATAGCATGCTGAGGAGAGGATGCCCTCGAAGGGAGGATTGAAAGGGGGCTCTCAGGCTTTCCCAGAGCACACAGAGCATTTCCCAGTCTGGAGTATAGGAAACACTGGACCAAGTCCATGCAGCCAAAGGGAGGCAGAGCAGCGCTGCTGGTCTGCAGCTAAGGGGTGTCCCAGGCAGCAGTGGCAAGGCAGCAGAGAACAACACAGCCTACTTGGATAGGGGATGCCCTGCTTTGCAATGACAGTAGTGACAAAGCCCCAGTCCCTGCCCACAGGGTTCCTGGAGGGAAAACCAAGGTGCCAGCATGACCATGCCACCGCAGCCAGCACAGAGCCTCTTCCCACATCCCTCCTCGCATACAGCACCAACTGCAGAAGCCAATAAAGCAGGGTAAGAGCCAGGCCTAGCACTCACCTGCCAGTGAGCCCAGGGCACTGTGTGCCTGCATCACGGGCTGCCACCTCGCAGCACTGGGGACTTGAAGATGTCACAGAAGCACGGAATGGTTTGGGTTGGGAGAGACCTTAAAGCTCATCCAGCTCCAACCCCTGCCATGGGCACTGAGAGCTTCCACAGGAGCAGCTTGCTCCAAGCCCCAGCCACCCTGGCCTTGAACACTGCCAGCCATGGGGCAGCAACAGCTTCTCTGGTCACTAATAAGGCCCATTCTGTTATCCCCACAAGGATGACTTCTCTGAACCATTCCCCTGTGAAGAACAACGAGTCACAGCTCCAAGTCCACTTCCCTTCAGGTGTGCAGCAGCAGATCCAGCAAGCGCCCCCGCTCCCCACCGAGGGCCATGGCAGATGGAGGAAGCCCAGCACACCCGGGCTGGGTACAAGGAGAGCTGCAGGGAAGGTTCCCGAGAGCAGGACAGCTCCTGGCACAGGGACTATCCCGGCTCCAGGGCCAGCCTGCACCGGACGCCCTGCGCCTCCTGCCCTTGGCAGCGGGGTCACAGCGGGGCCCTTTGTGAGCCGGTCTGTGACACTCCCAGTGTGGTCACGTCCCTTGCGCCGCCCTTCCCTCCCCCTGCCCACATCCCTCCATCCCGCAGGGGGGCAGAGAGACCCCGCAGCCACCCCAGGGGGAAACTGGGGATAGTCACCCGGGAGGCCCAGGTCCCTGCTTGGGGCAGGCTGCGTATTGGTCGGCGGGTGGTGAGCAATTATATTCTCCCTTCTTCCTCTTCCTCTTCCTCTTCTTCTTCTTCCTCTTCTTCTTCCTCTTCCTCTTCTTCTTCTTTTCTTCTTCTTCCTCTTCTTCCTCTTCTTCCTCTTCCTCCTCTTCTTCCTTTCCTCTTCTTCCTCTTCTTCTTCTTCCTCTTCCTCTTCTTCTTCTCTTCTTCTTCCTCTTCTTCCTCTTCCTCCTCTTCCTCCTCCTGTTCTTCCACTTCCTCCTCTTCCTCTTCTTCCTCCTCTTCTTCCTCTTCCTCTTCTTCTTTATTATTATTATTATTATTATTATCTCCCTTATCATTATTATTATTGGTGGCAGCAGTAGTGGTTTTGTGTTATACATTAGGTACTGGACTGTTCTTAACCCATGTGAGTTACATTCTTTCCATTCTCCTCCCTTCCCTCTAAGAGCCAGTGCAGGGTGGAAGAGGAAGGTGGGTGAGTGAGCGCTGCAGTTCTGAGTTACTGGCTGAGCTAAACCATGACAGCACCTTTAGCTAAAGTCCCCCTGTCCCAGTGGCACACATGAAACCTCTGGTGTTATTAGGATGTGGCTAGTGGTCTGCTGTACTACTGACTGGCATCTCTCCCCTTCTGGGGAGAAAGATAAAAGCAAGAGCTGGCACTGGAATTGGTTCAAAGTCCAGAGCCCTTCTAGCCCCAGCCAGACACTGATGGATGCCTCTGCTCTGCCAGCTGATCCCCAGTACCCAGTGAAAGGTCTGATCCAGGGTCTACTTATGCCTTCTGAAAACCTCGTGACGTGCGAGCATGTCATCTTTCAATAGCTGAGCAAGTGGAGAGGCAAAGATGTGCTCCTTGGCCTCCTTCTGCTCAGGTTTGTGCCAAGGCAGGAGAGCAGGCCTGCTGTTCTGTGGCTGGTCACTGCACTAAGGTGATCGTGTGTTCTCAGAAGCCCCAACAGAAAGCAGGGAGGCTCAAAGGCTGGTAGTTGCAAAGCAGAGGAGGAGAGGTAGGCAGGCTGCCTTACCTTTCCTGGGCGATAGTCTGCTGGCCCTGGCTTCCCTGTTTTGTCTCCTCCAAGGCTGCTTTTGGTTCCATCGTGTACATGGGAGCCCCTTTTCTGTAGATGCCCAGTTCCACCTTGGGGAATGCAGGAGGACCTGGTGTCTGTAAGAGTGCCAGGGAGGTTGCTGGGTACACAAGTGTTCTGCTGACAGGCAGGCTACTCCACAAAATGATCACACACTAGCTGTATAGCGTGCACACTCTATTAAACAAGTACACTAAAGCAAACAAGCACAGTAAAGCGAACTGGGTAGATATTTCTATACAGTAAATAAGTAAAATAAAACAACTTGCGTACATGTATATAAGTACAGATGACAATTACCAGTGCATCAAATCAATACTGCATAAAGAGAACAGAGACTAAGAAGAAAGACATCACCAGTCACCACCAAACCATCCTCCAGGCCCACGCTTCAGCTGGAAAACCCCATTGCAGCTGACACCAGGAGACTCAGGTAATTGGGAAAGTTCCTACAAGTTGCATCCACCCATAGGGGAGGCCTCAGATTCAGCTACAAGAGGCTCCTGTTTTTATAACCTTAGAAACACAAGGGGCTTTATGCCAGCTCTGTCACTGTTTACTCGTGGAGCCATGTGGTTTCTCATAATCTCAGTGTTGGCCGCACTGAGAGCATTGGCCAGGTGCCCCTGCGTGCCCAAGTGGGAAACTCATAGAACAGCTGCACTTTCATGGTTTCCTGCCCCTTTCCGACAAACAGTCACCATGAACGTACACATATGGACTCTGCCAAATACACTGTGACAAAACCACACAAAACCACTGTTATGTCTCTCAGTCATGAGAGGGAATCAGCTCTCAGCTAGGTTCCCCTTCATTACACACTCACAGCCAAATCCAAGCAGAGAAGCTGTATGCACATAGAGATGGAGATGCAAATTGAGATAAGAAAAATAGTATAAAAGAATATTTCATTTTCAAATAATAATGGAAAACAACAAAAATTGTCTTCCTGATGTAGACATTCAAGTTTTCTACTGCAATTGAAAATAATCTGAACACAAACAATACTCCCTTGGAGCCAAGACTACCCATTTTCTAAGAGCCTTCTGAGCTTTCACAATGGCACTCACAGTCATGACTTACACAGGAGGAACTCAAACGTAAGCTTCTGTTTAGCTGGACATTTATGATGGATGATCTGTGGGAGTACAGGCCTTTAATATCCCATGAGGGAGGGAATCTCTGCTTTTATAGCAGGTACACAGGGCTATGACTTCAGTTTTCCAGACAAAAAGAATGTTGTGCTTTGATTTGATTAACCCTACTGTGATTGATGGAAGAAGCCTCAGCATCTGTATTTCAGGCAGCTTGCTTTCGCAAGTCACACAGTGTTTATGGTGAACATTTCATGTGACACACGCCCGACAAATTACTTTGCCCTTTTAAATACAGAAAGAGTAAGTTTCACATAGTATCTGCAAGCTATGAACAGCACTAATAAGAACAGGACTTGATCTTACAAAGTGCTGCGCTTATTCAGCCCTGCAGAGAGAAGAGATACTTCAAGTCTGTGCTCTGGGCTTGAGGTTTTAGTTACGCCATAGTGCTTGCACATCACAAATGCATGGATCTTGGTGCCAAGTCATTTTCAACTATAGTACATTTCCCTCAGGAGATCCAGCAACAATACCACCAGACATTTGTATAGGCTAGTGCCAGTTTGCTTAGTCACTGCACTCACACAAAAAAGCAAGTCCAGTATCTGCAAGGAAAATGGTTCTTACCGCCCTGAGGGTGCCTGAGCACAGTCACTATCTCACAAGTGAGATTCCACCAGAGCTGAGAATAATGAGTCTGCTATTTTGATGGTTGCCACCAAATAGTTCAGGGCTGCCTTTGCACCTGCATCAGGAATGCCAGGAAACACCCAATTTGGGGCAGTGTCTATAATCTACCAATTGTGGAGATGCAGTATCAGTTGGCTCCTTCTCTCACCCTTTCCCCTGATAGAAAGGGTGGAGGACAGCCACTACCTGGCTCCCCATGCCCTTAGGTAGGGAGCATTCTGCAGGGTAGATTTTGGCTAGTTAAGCCCACCAGCACTTTTGGATTGCTGACTAATGCTGTGCTTGAGCATTCTGTGCATCTCCCCACTGCCCCAGTCCTGCCAGCCCATCTGGGCTAAGGACTTACTATCAACGGAGGGAAGCAGAGTAATGAGGACCTATTTAATAAACTTAAAATGCTCAGTAATATGAAGGTCATAAACAAGAGAATGACATAATATCTCCCTACTGAACACAAGTGCAAGCGTCCTGTCTTTCACACTGCTACCTCCTGTTCTCTTCAAGATGCCTTCCTCAGCTTATGTTGTTTACCTTTAATGCTTATTTCTAGTCAAGGTAGTTTGAATCCTACTAACCCTTAAAGCTCTCACAATGTAATTAGAGAAACCCAAGGTGGATCAAACTATTTTTAATTAAGTCCTCTGTTAGAAACATGCATGCCAGGAAGTCAATTTGTTAGATTTATTCTCAATTACCTTTACGCATATGTTTGTTTGAGGCTGTACCTGTGTAGCTGTTGGTGACTCCCATCCAATGCAAGTGGGTGTATTCACTGGCAGCAGATGTCTGCATTCAAGACATAGTACCACCTGAAGAAAAAGCCACATCACAGCATGTCATTAAGGCTAACGAGGTTTTCAGTATTTTCTTGGTTAGAGTCTGCAGCAGCAAAATCACTAGAAACACAGCAGCTGATAGCCACAGCTGCTGGTACTGATCCTTACAGCTCAAAGGCTATTGAGAAAATAGGAAGACAACTGGAAAGAATGACTTTACTGGCAACTAAAACTAGGCCAGAAAGGTACTAAGTTAGTTTTCAGTAAAATCAAAAAGCCAGAGAGAAGACAGTTACTGGCATCACTGTAAAAACTTGGAGCTCTTACATATATGCCCACACCTGTCACCACGCAAGGTCTGAGGCATGATGGATCTTCTACAGCTATGACACAAGCAGTAGTTACCAACTAACTGCTCTCGTTAGCACTGGAACAAGATGCATATGCAGGTCCTGAAGATGTGCTGGTTGTTTTTGCAGGATGAAGAGGAACCTGAATTTGGTCATGTTTCCTGACACTGGCAAAGAAAACACAATTTATTTTCCAGTCTTACCCTTACTAACATATACGGCACTTGAAGGATTCTGTGGTTCATTTTGCCCATCATTTAAGAATTACATGCAGTGCTAAATGTATTGAATAAAATCAAAGAATCCCAGAATTTTAGACTGGTTTGAGCTGGCTCCTTAGTCAAATGTGCCCCCATAGAAATCATCATGAAACACAAACAAAAGCCTCAAGGCCCAAAGTTTGACATGAACACATAAGTAAGGTTACATAATTATATAATACATACAATTAAATCTAAATATACATAATTAAAATTATTACCTAGTATAAAAATAGAAATGCTTATATAATGTATCTATACTACTATTATAAATCATACACTCTAACATAAATGCTTTTCAGCACACTGGGCCCGTGACACCTCAGACCATGCGTGCGCGTGTTTGTGTATGTGCGTGCTGTGGGTGTTCTGGGGGTGGGGGAATGGACGGGACTGCAGTGTCTGCAGAATGGCTTCCCTACATGTAAAACATGCATTTGCTGGATATGTGACAGGGCTCACATCCAGCCCCACAGTCTTCCATATTGCTCATCCTAATGAAGAGTGGCCATAATGGAACATTAGCTAGTTTTCAAGAGGCCCAGTAACAGGAGGCAAGGGCACCAGCAAGGGTCCACGGACCCAGTGCAATTGCAAAGTTCACTAGCCAGAGAAAGACAAAGGCATCGGCTACCTGGAAGATGAAGATGTACAGGCTTTCTCCTCCATAAACAGCAAAAAGTACGCTGAGCACCTGCACACAATTTAGTCACCTTGGTTGTGCTAAAAGTCTGTAAAAGAAGAAGAATCAACAGCACAGTGATAATCACTGACTTCTGTGTTCACAGGCTCCGGAATTTAGCAGCTTCATACAAATCACAACATTCTGCTTGATGTCTCATTAGATCATTCAACACTGCACTCCAGTAGTATGTAACATGGTTACACATGTAAGGACTCATAGGAATGTCTTATGCAGGTGTTTAACTTTAAACTATATAGTTGGCAAACAGAGCTATTTACCACATGCCTGAAACCTAGAGATATGGAATTTGAATGTCAGAATATACTTTGAAGATACACAAACGCTTCAGTTTCATTAAATAAAAGCGGCTCACATCAAAAGTAATAGTAAGGAAATAAGAACATTTGAAAACCAGAGGCCAAGTGAAAACCAGAGGCTTGTGTAAATCCCCACAACCGAACTGAAATCAGTTAAGTTATGCCATTCTGTACAAGCTGTGGAAGTGTCACAGCTTCCCTTACCTATCTCACAGTATTAAAACAGGAGCAGTCTTTACATTAAATTACTCTTCCCTACTTTTGTTGTTCAATTCATGTATTTGCTCAGTTTGGGGGTTAAATAAAGCCAGTCAATTCCTAATCCCTTTCTATTTTAGTGTTCAGGTATCAGGATGGTGGGGAATTGTCTGGGATGTACCTAACCACAGCAGTACATTGAGATTTAAACACCTGAAAATAACCCTGATATAACATTTGATAAAGATATCTAGTTTTCAAGAAACACTTCAATTCAACCTCACACTCAAGTCAAAAGACAAGTATTTTTGGAGCTTCATAAAGGTCATCACTGTGCAAAAGCAGCCAAGCCTCCGCTTTTAACCTGGCTGGTCTTTGGGCAAGTCTGAGGCACAGGCTTCAAATTCTTCCACTGCCTTTTGAGAACCACAAAAATAGAAATCCCCATGAATTCAGGAACACTTTTCAAAATAAACCTGTATTTCTGCATCCTCCTTTCTCACCCAGTAAATGAGACTGGCTGATACTTACCTGTTCACAGGACACTGCACCAAAAAAAAAAAAAATGCTTTATAGCTCTGAATTGCTTTGAACAAATGAGTCTTAGCTGAACACAAAGCACTATTTTCAGATTTAACACAAGGAATCACTACTTAAAATACGCACATTTTCTCACATTGCATTTAAAAGCGTATAAGAAATACAATTAGTATAGCTCTCACAGCAGGGATGTATTTGTAGCATGTGCCTTTGGGTCACAAGTCAGCTTTGTATACTTGCATGGTGTTTGATTAGCCATTACTTTATACACAGGTTTTCCTGATGTTGCCAAAATACTAAATGAGGTATTTTAAGGAGGAATCACAGAGCTGTGGGCTTTGAGCAACTCAGGAGTCTGCAGTGGGTAACCACGAGCTCTAAAACACTTGTGCCGCTCACAGAAAAACTGCTCTTGCTATGCAGAGATGTGTATGAAGGGTCACAGACAAGACTAAATACTTTCCTTACTTATAGAACTAAGGCAGACTTCATCCCAGAGCTGTATGCCATGGCCCTCTTTGCATGAAAAAGAACAATTTGTTTGCAAAACGTGACTGTCCCCTTTCTGACACCTTGCCAAAGCCTGGCCTTTCCAGGAACAGACAGTGGCTGCTGTCAGGCAATTTAGAAGACTCGGGGCGCACTATGTTCTCTCACTCCTTTCCTACATTATTCTGTACAAAACACACGTGGAGCCCACCCAAGCCAACTAAGCGACCATTAACATCAGGTTTACAGAGCATACAGCTGAGAAAGGCCATAGTCATTCTTTGCTAAAGTTCCCTTTTCACCCCTTGAAGCCAACCTTATGTATAAAAGATCTTGCATGACCATCTGCCTTGGCATGGGGTTTAGTCCAGTTCTTTCTAAGGAAATTGAATTCACTGTCTAGTTGCTACATCACACGCAAATGCCCAGTGAGGAAGAGTGCACTGGTGCATCAAGTGCCAAGTGACCAAATAGCCCTTGTAACGCTGGTTTGGCTACGGTGAAACAGCAGAGAATTACCTGGTCTTGTAGACCAGAAGACTGTTCCTCCAGAGAGGTACACAGATAGAAGGATACACAGCTGCTACAGCCCTGTAGGAAATACAAACTGCAATCAGTATGAAGGTGACAATTGGGTAGAACAACATAGACATTATATAGCCAGCAGCCCTGTGAAAAAAAAACAAAACTTGTCAGTAAGCTGCAGCAATTTAAGAAACAAGATTTTTTTCAATCCTCTTCTAGCATCATCCTTTTTACTCTGAGCTACTCCATGATAGTGGTAGCATAATCTAGAGCTGGGATCTCAGAATACTGCGGGCTCTTTCTTCAGATATCTTTACATCTTCACTTTGCCATTTCTACCACTCCACTTTTATCAGCAGCACTACAATCAACATCATCAATTTGCCATGTTCCAGGCTGTCTTCTGCTTTCTCCTTCTCCATTACTGCTTCACAGATCCAGCTCTTTGCAGGCCACAAACCCATTTCGATCACATCTTGCTGCAGTAATGACCCTTTATTCCCTTGTCCCACCCTGCTCAATTCATATGCTCTTCCCTAGGCTCCTACACACCTGAAATTACTTCTTGCTACTTGGCATTTGAGGACTCTGTCCCCAGCCCCTTGCCTGCCTTAAGTACTGACTATTTTTGGGCCTGACATTCAGTTTGTCTTTATAATGCCAGGACAGCCTAACAACTTCCTGTGACTACGTGACTTTCCTTGCACATGCCCTAAATGAATGGTGCCTACCTTTGGCTGTTGGCAGGCAGAAAGAAGAATGGCCTTTCACTGTTGGCAGACTCTTGAGCGCATCAGCTCCTACTCCTCCAGGGACTCCTCTCTGCAAGCGAGTGAGTGAATACAGCCCTGCTGGGTAAAGCGGCCACAGATGTGAGCACCTCCAGCTGGGTTATCTCATGGCATGGGATTGCAGAGAACAGGGCTTGGTTCACTGAAGCTTACAGGTTGGTTCTCTTCACATTCTGGCCTCCTACCTCTTCTGTTACTCTAAATTGTCTTTCCAGTGACTCTGTAAGCTTATCACAAACCTTTCTGTCTCTTAGTAGTTCCTGCAGGATTGACTTGTGGCATTTCTGTTGCTATGTGTTTGGCAGGAGGCAGTTTCCAAAATGTAAAAGCAGACAAAGTCACCCAGTTCCTGCTGCTAAACTAGTAACTGCTGGGAGAGCACAAGGGAACCCTCGTGTGCAATCAGGACCTGAAGAGCAACACACCGATTTCTCTCTGAGTCTAGAGATGCAGAACTCTAGTAAGAGGCACACAGCAGACACAGTCACTACATACTAGCAGTGTGCAGCAGCAGCTCATGGGAGGCCTCTTGGTTACCGCTGACAGCATGGACGGAGTAATGACCATTAACTGTTTGCACCTATGGATTTCAAGACAACTGCAATATTTTTGAAAGAGTAGTTAAAAGGTATTGAAAAATGCAATTTGATTTCCAGTCGTTAGCAGCTTGTTTTGCATCTTCCCGAATACAAGGCATGGGCTGCTAGGTTTACAGTAACTGCACACAGAGCTTCACCTCATGCGCTATGCATGAGAGTAAAACCATCACCCTCAAGTGACCTTTCTGGGCTGCTGAAAAACTACAGAATGTTATCACTTCCCAGCAGGAAGTTTATGAACTCAGAATCCAGACCCAGATAGTCAGAGGTGATGTTCAGTTGCGATCCCAAGCACAATCAGTAACCCTCGCCATCAGAACTGCACGTGGCAAGTGACCCCTGTAGTGCTCAGAGCCACAGACTTTCTTCAGAACAAAGTTTTAGTTACACACATTTCAGCACCTATTTCTGATATGGCTCTCCATGAAGGAATACATAGGCCAGTTCCTTTCAAGTTGGTATCAATCCAGTTCAACTCAGTTAATTTAATGTAGCTTGTCCCAATTAGTAGTACCTCAATTTACTAATCTGAAAGTGACATTGCTAAGAATCAGGCAGGGGAGTTACAAGGAAAGATGCAATAAAATCATAATATTCTCTATGGCCAGCATGCTAAAAGGCTCTGCCTCAGCAATATGGAAAGATCCTCGTGAGCTCAGTGATCCAACACAGTTACTTGAAGGCACAAAGCAGAGAAAGCATATTTAAGCAGTAAACTACTGCTCTATTAATTTAGCTACCAATAGGGAGAGGCAGTGTTTTAGGTTACGTGCCATTTATCATCAGTTAGTGCCTGTGTGCCTGCTTATAGAGCAGTAACAGCAGCACAAGTAGTATTTGACAATATTTGTTCTCTCTTGTGCCCTTCCTTCCCTTGGGAGGGATGCATACACTGCAGGCTATCTTGTTCCAGTAGGATTGCTTTAAATACACTGCCCTTGTAAGAGAAAGCCGTGAAGCACTTCTGAAAATCAGAAGTGATGACATTTGTGATAGCTCATTTCACAGCCTTAGGCCAGCCTCCAAGAAAATTCAGTGACCTGAATGTAAACAGGTCTACAAAAGATGCGCAGAGTTATTAATCTCATTTCTGGGGCCCTCCAGGAGGGGGCATAAACAGACTGAGAGAGAAAAATGCTCCTCCTTATCTTCATCAGGACTTAGTTACCACCTTCTGCTTCCCCATTGTGAAGACTGAACACACAGGAAGTAGAAGGCTAGTAACACAAGCCTTTTTCACTCTCATCACTAGTGTGACTGCACTACGACCCCTTACAAATACACTAGTAGACTTGCAGAAAAAGTGGATTTTTGTACTATACAAAGAAAGAGATTTCTGCTTACTTCTATGAGTACCATATGTGGAGGAGAAGATTTAACAAGGCAGAAACTGTAGCAACACAGCGACTGAATTTCCTGAACATCCATTAACAGGTACCAAGTTTAAAGGGCACCTACTAAATGCTAACCATGTTTGCCTCAGCTGCAGGTGTGCTCTGAAGTCTGTCTGGAATTCAGTATCAGAAACAGTTAGGTCAGATCCAGGTATTCCTTTAAGATGGTCGTACTCCCACCAACAATGCCAGATGCCTGTTAAAAATTAATCAATCAATATCAAATGAGCCTTTTTGAAGAGTGCAAAGACAAGGCTGGGGTTATTTAAATCTTTGACAAGTGAAATGTTTTGTCCTCAGCACATCAGGGAAGCAAAACCTAAACACATATTACTGCAAGACTAGCCAGCTATAACATCACATCTACAGAAAAGAAAGATCAGTACAAGTGAATGCAGACTAAGCACACTGGGGGTAGATAGTTCAGGCTACTATATCTGGGGCACATCAGCACAGATGGATTCTTACTAAATTTCGCTGCCATTTAAGCCCTTCTCATTTAACTGTGTCTAAACCTAGGCACTAGTTCTCCCAACTACAGCATTTAATTGATGTAATCACTTACTTTCCTTGCCCAAAATTAAGCAATAAGGAAAACAGCCTCAGAGGCTGGAAGATTACACCTACCATAACCTATAATTCCAGTCACACCAAAGATGAAAATCCAGAAGAGAACCCCAGCTGTGAACTCAATAACACAAAGATGAGCAGACTCACAATCACTGCAGTGAACAGCCCACTAGAAAGATGAGACACAGAAACCCAGGGAGAACGAGTGTGAGAATCTTTCTTGTATGTCTGTTACTCCAGATGAGGGTCAGTCACTTCATCTCATGTAGGAGAATGGTTTGCAAAAATGTATTTCAAAATCTTCCTTATGTAATATTTCCTCATGGGTCTCTGCTGTTAGAAACAGATTATATATAATGATCTCACTGGATGCAGCCAGAAAGGTTTGCACGCACCAAGTTCTCAGGCATCTGAATGGGACCAGTGCAGGTCTGGTTTGGTCATGTACACTGGCTGACCAGCTCACAGCCTTTTCCAGGCCATGGCCTAGTCTACAGCACGGAGAGTTAAACGGGAGAAATACCTGTGGGTAACAGGACAGAAATAGTTAACAAAATGGATCCAGGTGTTACTGCCCTGGTTAGGCTTAAGCCTTGGGAACCATAAAGAGAACAATGAAAAGAAAGTAAAGATCAGTTACCAAAACAAAGCAGGTGGTTTGCAAGATAAAGCGGGATGTGCAACTAAAAACCAGACCAAACAATGTAAATATTTGTAAACCTTAGCGGTTTTGATGAATCAGGATGACAAGGTAGTAAGACAAATGAAAAACTACTGCTTAGCGCTTAGTTGACTATAAAAGGGAAGCGAGATGCCTAAAAAAGGTCTTTGGATTTCACCAGAACTGAAGCCCATCTTTGATACGCCACAAATACCTGTGTGTGGGGAGGTTGCTGGTTTATGTCCTCCATTTAAAATCCCTGCTTGCACAGAAACAATATTAGGAAAGTAACATTTGAGGAGCTTTCCTAGAAAAAAAAAGAATTCATTTTAGGAGGAAAACCAGTGACTCTTTCTACCCATTGGAGAAAAAAATGATCAGGGCATAGTGATGCATAAAAAGAACCTGTTAAGAGCCATCAGTGGGACCCCTAGGAAAGACATCTTCAGTGTCTTTATCAAGTCTGTGGTAAGGAAATATTTGCTTTCATTTCATTCCCAGAAAGCAAGTCAGAAATGAAAGAATGACTGCAAAAGGCCTTTTTACTCAGTGGGCATCGTCTAAAGCAATGCAAATAAAGCAGTGTGAACAATGGTTCTATCCAACAAAGATCCAGCTCAGAGGCTTCACAGAACATTTTATTTCTCTAGAATTTTGAGGTGTTACATCAGAATTTTGTATTAGAACAGACTCAAAAGAAATTAAACCCTCTTCTTGCCTGTGGTCAGGAACTTCTCTTCTGAACGATCCCAGTTTATTTAGCCAGTGACTAAAGATAAAAAACGGGTCATCCTGATCACAAACAACCAAAATCGGATGTTTTGGGCAAACTAAGTGAGACAGGCAGAGGGACAAGGAAAAGAACATGAGTTTATTTAGTTAAACTTGTCTTAAGTCCAAGCCCTTTAAAGGCTTCCCAGCATGCTGTGTTTTCTCTTTGTAAATGGCTTGTTTGAAATTCAGAAGTATTCCTCAAAAGAAAAGCTGTTGTTTTGGAGTTCCTGACTCTGTTCTTTAAAGCAGTTACCTTTCTCTACAGTTAGCTTCAGATTTACATGAGACCTAGTAACACCAAAACTGAATGAATACATGGTAACAACATACATACATACATACATACATACAATACAATAGAGTGGTTCCCTTCAATTGAGCCTTGAAAGCAGCAGCTCTTTGGGAGTATGGTAAAAAGAACAGAGCAATTCCATATTTGATTTTTAATCCCGCCTCCTTTCACCATCAGGCCTTCGCTCTCATCACCCAAACTCTAGCACTTTAATATGTTTGCCCACAAATCATTGGATGCATGCTGTCATTTGGTGAAAAGTGTGAGGAAAATTCTATCCAACTACTTTAAAAGTAACAATAATTCCTTAAAAAGTATCCTATTTGAAATGTGGAAACTGGCTTCACTATAGAGAAAGTCTGTTCAGAAAATGATCAATTCTCTCTCCAGCCCATCTGTTGAGCAGTATCCCCTTTGAAAGAATCTGCACTATAAGCCTGATTTCAATAACAGATCTAGGCCATTTACGCCCATATACTTACATATTTGGTTCAGCAAAATAGCTACTTTTTTTTGTTTTGGTGCTGCATTTTTACTAATTGTTGACTATTGAGTAATAGTTGCAAGATAAAGCTAACTCTGTTCAGTAGTTTTTGTTCTTTAAGCTGCTTTGCCTGCTGCACTGGATTTACGGAGTTAGATTGCATTTATGTATTATAATGAATATAACTACATATCACTAGTATCAATTTGGAAATTGTGATGTGTTTTATATAGATACTCATGACACTTAGCAACTGCAATCAGTTTGAAAGGCTCTTAATCAAGATTTTTTAGGTTTGGAATTACTGCACAGATGGGTCCTGCAACACAAGATAGCACCTCTTGGTTTTCTGCCTGGTAGGATATTAAAAAGCTATTCCAGACCATACTGTATGCATGTATGCTGTGCTATCCTCACCTCATGTACAGAACCATAAACACATTACAGCAGAGTTTAAAAGTAGGTTTGGTAACAAACACGTATGTGATCTATTTTTCAATTCCCTACATGCTCCAAAGTGAGTTTGGAAAATAAAAATACCCGTTAGAATCTCACATTAAAATCCAGAACCAAGAAATAGTATAGTCTTCAAAACTTTTTACTCCAATTGATCTTGCATCCAGGATATTATTGATGCTGCTGAGAAAAGACAAGACTGTTACTAGCAGAGAAGCAGAAAACAGCTCAGTGAAGCAAAAGGAGGACTTCTTGGAGTTGTTTTCCTATTCTGAAAAGTGCTTGCCCATATTAACATTTTCCCAAGAAGAAATGAAGAATCATCTTATCAAAGAACAAACAATGTAGTTGTAGATGCCAGAAGAAGGAAACTTCCTGAAGTGCAGGTGTTAGCACTGCTGGTAAGGTGCTAGAATGTGGTAGCCTCAGATTGAGAGGTAAGAAAAGGTACCCCTGTGCTCCAGACAGGCTGAGGATGGAGAGCAGCTGGAAAAGGGAGGCTATTGCAGCGGTTTTCTCTCATCCTGGTTGCTACCCAGGATTGGAGATGCTTGCTGTCCATCTGCAAGGGAGGTGCTGTCTGGCATCAGAGCACAGGATGTTGCCTTTTGTCCCTTAGACACATGCTAAAAACAGGAACACGCTGATGAAGTGAGATGCCAAAGTACTAGGACAGTCCATGGTAGTAGGAAGGCTGTTGTAGGAAGGAAGAGCTGAGGCCATCACTGGCTGTCCCAAGTCCTGCTGCATGAAGACTTCAATTTGAACCTCCTTTAACTTTCCTTGGTACTAATTTTGGCTAGGAAAACCAAGTGGAATGTTTTAAAACCGGACAGTCATTCTGAGGCACACTAAAGCTTTCGGCTCCTTGCTCATTTCTGCATACCACAGTGCTGGTTTTCCCTACTGGAACTTTGCAAGTGCTCAGGCACAGAAACCATCTACCAGCAAGTCTTGTCTGGATACCCTCAGCCATTTTATACAACAGATTCTGATCTTTGTTTTTCAGTTCCTAAATGATTTTCACAGTCTCAGAATCCAACACGCAAGCACTTAAGAAGGGTAAAACCTACTTTGCAGCTTCCCTGAGGTCGGTTGCATTTCTTGTTTTCCCTCTTCCATCTTTGAAGGTAGTCTGATTTGCCATGGCTAGCACACCATTCTTTGTGGAGAAGTCCAGGAAGCATCTCTTAAGAGCTATTCAAAATACCAAAAGAAAGCAGAAATGGAAAGCAATGGAAAAAGGAAGCAATGGAAAAAAGACAGAAACTATGGGTTAGACAGAGGGAGGAGGAGATTATAAAAGAGAAAGACAAGGACAGATGTTCACATACTCATTTATGTTGCCCTGCTCTTCGCTGCACCAAGTCCTTGTTTCCATTCCAAAGGGAAGAGTAGGTCAGTCCTCCTACACAGTTGTACGTCACCTTTATCTACTGGTTCTGCACTTCCTTTATCAGGTTCCATTAAGCACTGATGCCTGGGCTCAATATTCAGTCTGCAATATCTACCCCCCAGTTATTCTCAGGAAATAATTAACTAACATGTCTCTTTGCCTCCCTCTGTGATCTTCACCTCTTGCTGCAGCCTAAAAGAAGATAAGAGTTTCTTTGCAAATGATTTTCTTTTGGGTCAGTACATCAGTTTTCGTACAGATTTTTAATTTTTTATAATTTCATCCATTATTTTCTCTTTTTGACAGCCTGTGCCTGCTTTACGCAATCTCTATTTTAAAGCATGGAAAAATAAACAGCAGGCCCTTATTTGCATGAGCTTGTAGGTCAGTGACAGATACTCTTGAGCCCTGAGACCTGTGCTTGTCTGCACAGAAACAGCTGCTGACCACAGTGACAAAAACAGCTTTTTGTCCCCTTAATTCCTCTGCCTCCCTGCATAGGCAGCACTATGAGCAGCACTGAAAAGCAAGGTGCCCTGTAACTGGGTTCAAGTACCACCTGAACTTCAACAGCTGCCCAGATGAGCCTTTCTACAGTCATGGCATTTCCTTCATGCCAACAGCTTGGCTTGGTCTGGGTGCTCACGTGTCTTGGAAGGCACAGTTTGTGCTGTAAAGCATTTCTTATCAGTGATGATTCAAGAGCAAGAAAGAGCTTAGCTTGACCCAATCACACTCCAAGTGTCCATGGATGGCTCTCTAGAAAAAATGATGATAAATCTTTATACTTTCAAACTGTTTAAAACTGAATGGATGCCACTGCCAGGTAAGAGCCAGTGCCTCATGATCTTGACAGAAAACACTTTTCACACTGGACTTGTGATTTCATGTGGACGCTTACAATCTGCTAAGATATGTATAAGAAATAGAACCACTCACAAGGCCTGCTTGGAACGCTCATCAGACTATTCTTTACTTTTCTAGTGACAAAAAAGAAAAGACCTATTCACTTTGGATCGGCAGGTGAGGCAGTAATGACTGGGTGATCGTTCCTTGCCTCCCCCTTCCTTTTCTCTTAAAGAAGAGTAAGAATTTAACATAACTAACATAGCTGAATTGCAAGGTGGTTTAGAGGTGGGAGAAATAGCACAGTACATTTGAGTCCAAAATCAGTTCCATGAAAGACAGACTTCTTTTCCTAGCTAAATTACTGATGAGCTCTACATTACTGAGGAGCCTTAAGAACTGGTTTGAGACACTCTGCTCCATCGCTTTGGAGTGCTTAAGTACTAAAGGATACTTGCCACAGTACCTCAACCACATGGGTAGCTGCAGATACTCTTTAAGCAAATAGTAATCACTGAAAGAGTTAGGGATTTGATGTGCATACAAGACCTTCATCCCTGACCAAATCACTGAAAACATATGTATGGGACAACTCCTTATATGGTGAAATCAGAATAATTCAAAGCTTTGCTGTAGCTCAGTAAAATAATGCATATTACACATTGCTTGGAGAAACAAAATGTATTTCATCTCCTCCTGATACACACAGACCTTGTGAGGACTCTTAAAACCAGGTCTGCAGAACTGCCTCAAGTAATTCCACAGATCAGGTTTGTATCTGTAGGAAGCCTGAACATCAGTGTAGGTCACAAACCTGCCTGGGCACTTTGAGACACAAAGCTGAAAGAAAAGAAGGGACACTGGGGGTAGAGAAGGGTAAGGAAAGTCAGTGCAATCAAAAAGCAAGAGAAAAGGCCACCTGTAAAACTGCCCTGTTTTATGGAATTGCCTTCAGTAATGCTTACTGCAGCATTTGGAAAGGGACACAATGCACTTGCGAGTGCATTTTGAAGGATATGAATTTTTAAATCAAACAAACGTATGTCTACTTCTTAAGCACCATGACTAAGAGGCAGGGAGAATACATTATCTAGGTATTTCACTCACCTGTGGTGTAGGGCACTGTAGGTTTATTAACTCTACGGGGCTGGCACATTTCAGAATGTTGAAGTGAAACAAAATGGTCTTGTTCCTATGGAAGTGGACACAAGTAATGTTAGGATTATGGGTGCTTGCACATCCTACCATTCAAAACCTGACAGCACATATTGATATTTAAATTCTATTATCATGATCGGTCATATTGCAAACACAAAACAAAAAGCCAAACCCAAAGAAATCCCAAGCAGACTATGGGTTTCATGCCAAGACATCTCTAAAACCAGAAGCATTTGGTATGAAGAACTATGATAGCTAAAGAATGCTAACTTTTGAGAAGGTGTTTTCACAGAACGCTTTTAAGCTGAAACAACCCAGGCACTGTTACAGGCATCCATAGTTCTGTCTCTGAGAAGTGAGGTCTGTAAAATATCCCTGCAAAAACTCTTGTGGTCCCTCTGCTTGCGCTGAACACACTGCGTGTGCACGGAGTGCCAAAACACTATCGGCAAACGCTGCACTGTGAAAGCTGCTTGTTTCTGGCTGGTCAGAAGGTGGCACCAAAATCAACCAAAAGCTTTTTACGGCTGAAACCCAAAAGCCGCTGTCCAGGAAACAATGATAAATAATAGCATCTGCTCCTAACCCTGATAAACATCCTGTGATGTAAAGAAGGGACAGTCTGAGGAGTTAGCATCCCAGATCCCGACACTTGACAGCTTCTGGAATTTTACTCTACATTCAAGTTCCCTTTAAAACTGGGGTTAGCTCAACTGCCTGACATTTTTCACCAAGGTCTGTTCTGCCCTGCACTGGTAACAAACCACGCATCCTGGCAAAACCGGTTTCACTAACATTAGCTGTGATTTCTTCAAATCCACACAGTAAACTTTTGGACTGAAACGTCCTTTAACTCTTTAACAGCTTCTTGACAGTGCTCATGACTACTCCTTAGTGAGACTGTGAATGCTTGTTCCAATGCAGTGAACAAGCTGTGAATGCTTGTTCCAAGCACAAGACTCAAAACACAAAGACTGCGATCACTTTCCAAGGAAAACTTCTCAGACTAAGGCCTTAAGAGACACAGGAAAACCATAGTCCTGGGTTAGCCTTTCACAGTGCTTACTTTCAGGAAATCAGAAAAACCCTGATAATGGCAGCAGTAAAGGCATGATGAGCACATCCCACACCTCCAGTTTTAGGGAACAGAGGGACTTGTTCAGAGGGGCCTTCTGGCCTACTGTCATGAACACTCCTGCTTTCCCAGTAGGTTGCGTTATGTCTCTTTTGGCTTCTATTTTCATGAGAAACTCCTCAATGTAGCCAGTAAGTGCCTAATTGCAGTCTCAGCAGCTGTATTATTCTCCAGCAATCGTATAGAGGGAGGGACATTTGCGGATAGGAACTGGAAATCACATTGTAAAAAATAACCAAAGGGAAGATTTGATTAACAAAGAGAAAGAAGGAATGGGAGTGTAACAAAACAGAAGGAGGAATGGGAGTGGATGATAACAGAGACTCAGGTCTGGCTACACACCACACAGTGCACGGACACTGTGTGTCTGAGGCTCCCAAACCCACCTGCCCACTGCTTCCTACTGATCTCAGAGGGCACAAGGGCAAACTGGGAGTGAGAAGGGGAGCAGAGAAGGGGTGCAGTGAGGGGAACACACAACACAACTTTTGCTCCTAGTTTTTCCTCTTCAGGAAGCTGGCCTCTCCAAAACCTGCTGTGAAGAATCTCAGAGGGTGGAACAGGTCTTCTTACACCATTTAGTCTCTTTCCTCTGTAACAAAAACTTGGGAGGATATGAAGTCCCAGCTCAGCCTCTGTTCCATTCCCTATCTCCTGCTCCTTCCCTTCTGAATGCCCTTTGGACAGAGGCTTCCTCATGTTTTCTCCCTGTTAGAAAACTAAATGGGAAAAGAAAGCAGAGAGCTGTTACCAAACACTAGCTTCTGGTTTGCTTCCTGCAGAGCCTCCAGCTTCCTGACAGTGACAAGGGCATAAAGGGTGCCTTACTTTTTAAAAAGGAGAAGTTGGGGGGGGGAAACAAACTGCCTTTACAATTCTGTTTCATAAAGCACTTAGATTTTCCAGAGGTAACATCGATGCAACATCTTTCCTTCCTGAGCAGCTATTTCCATGCAGAAGGGCTCTGTTGAGATCAATGGATTCATTTCACTCTCACAAGTCAGGATTTAAAACCACAGGGAAACAGAGAAGCACAGCAAGCCGTTTGGCAGGTATGCCAGGGAAGGTGTGCTTACAGCTGCCTGCCTCTCAGACCTCTCAGTCTCCTCTCTACTGGCACTGGGTAAACACCAGAAAAAAAACCCCAAGAATTTCTCCTGGTCTTTTCTGTTATTTGGTGCATGTTGAGAAAAACTAAGAACCAGGCAGCAATGCTTTAGGACTATTCTTGCTCCAAGGTGGATAAAAAAATTAACGACTCAAACTTCGGTAGTTAGAACCTGTGCCAGCTACTCACTTGCTATGCAATTAGTGACGCCATCTTAAAGCTATGTTGATCCTTTACCAAAAAGATTCTCTGAATGATGAAAACAACTGCATTCTAGTAATAATTTGGGTCTACACATGCATCGAGCAACTCATCTGTTTCTGACCTTGACGTGCTATAAAAATACAGGAAGAGTGTTGCTGTTTCTTCAAGTTCCCAAGAGAAGCCCCAGCAGACAGAAAAACTTGAAACCTCACACCTTATTCACACTGCATGAGTAATAGAGATATGCGAATGCATTGAGTACTCACTCACTGGGGGTATCTTTCTGACTGCAGAGCTGCCCGTAGCTGTCAGTTGGATAAATCACTCTCCTGGGGTCGCCGTGCACCCAAGCTGCAAGCATACACATCATCTTTTAGCATGTTACTCAAGTGTACACAGTTAATAGTTGAAGCAGACCAGCCTGAATATGTATCATTTCTAATGTACCGTTTAATCTCTGTTGATCACCACTGAAGAGTATTGATTTGTAAAGTTCCTAATGAAATACCAAAACATAAACCAAACTAAACTGAACTACGAGATGGATGAATCAGGAAGAAAACAAACCAGTTCACTTTTTACCTTCAGGGCACATGTATCTGGCTTGTATCCAAAATACGGGCTTAAAACCTGATGGCTATCAAAAGGAGAAAGACGAGTTAACTATGTAGACAAATCTGAGTGCTGACAACTTTCCAACGGTATTGAAATGACCGAATCTAATGGATCCCATTTGCTCTATGAACAGAAACAAACTCTCGCTTTGGAAATTAAAACATTTCCTGACATCTCACTTGGCAACTTTCCCATTTTTCAGTTATTAGGTCTGCACCGGGCAACTTGTGTATTCTACGGACTAGCCACAACCATGATACTGAATGGGAAGAGGTTTATATTGAACTTTTAAACTTCTTTTCTCCACTTTGAAGCAGGATTTCTTCTCCAAGTCATTTCCACCTGCACCATGCACAATGTAAGAGATGGCTTTTTCTTGACTTCTATCCCTGCACTTCGCCCTTTGCCCCACACTTCAAATCCTTCCCACTCACTGGAGAATTCAAGCAAAAACTCTGAAATCGAACCCTAAAAGGAGGGAAATAAAGAAATAAGAGGAAGGGGCCTATGAAATCAAGTAAGGGGAGATGTAATCAGAGGCGGGACAGTTAGCACATAGATTACACACGTCGGATAGGCTGTAAATCTTGGAGTCTCCAAGCAGTGAGGAAACAAGGGAGGGAACTTGTGGGTTGGATAGAAAATACAAATCTAAGTTTGGCCTTTGCTATGTGTGCCTGCTTGCCAGGACACCCATTTTTGCACAAACGTTAAAATAAATAGCTGCTTCACTGCTGTGTCTGACTGAGGCGTGCCTGAACCTAGAGACCGTTTCTCACCTTTCAACTTCTCAGACACCAAAATCCAGTCCTCAGCAGGATGCTCACCTGAGACTCCAACTTCTCGCCTTCTTTGTTATTTTGGGACTTTGCTCTGGGAGGGGCACTTTCTCTCCTGACCTGCTGGACACTGCTGCTTCTCTTCTCCCTGCTCTTCACTGGCATCTTCCATACTGCTTTTGTGGGCCTGTTTCTTCCCCTTTCTCTTCTTTACCCATCCCTGCCAGGCATTCTTCTTCTCCTTCCTGCTCATCACAAGCAAGCAGAGGGGGAAAACAAAGCAGTTGTGTATTTTTTTAACTATAGAAATCCCACACAAGTGTTTCACAGAAGAGGCAATCCCCTGCAAAAAAACGTATGTACGAAACTCAGCACTCACAGTGACTGCAGCCATTAGCGAGGGCCTGTGCTTGATCTACAACAGGAACTAAGAGTCACCTCAGTGCAGGACACGACCCCATGACAAAGCACGAAGCCTGCTGGACCCTGCACAGACAACACAGAATCACAGAATCACAGAATCCCAAGGGTTGGAAGGGACCTCAAAAGATCATCTAGTCCAACCCCCCTGCAAGAGCAGGGTAACCTACAGTACATCACACAGGAACTTGTCCAGGCGGGCCTTGAATATCTCCAGTGTAGGAGACTCCACAACCCCCCTGGGCAACCTGTTCCAGTGCTCTGTCACTCTTACAGTAAAGAAGTTCTTCCTGATGTTAACGTGGAACTTCCTATGCTCCAGTTTACACCCATTGCCCCTTGTCCTATCACTGGATATCACTGAAAAAAGCCTAGCTCCATCATCCTGACACCTACCCTTTGCATATTTGTAAACATTGATGAGGTCATCCCTCAGTCTCCTCCAAGCTAAAGAGACCCAGCTCCCTCAGCCTCTCCTCACAAGGGAGATGTTCCACTCCCTTAATCATCTTCGTGGCTCTGCGCTGGACTCCTTCAAGCAATTCCCTGTCCTTCTTGAACAGAGGGGCCCAGAACTGGATGCAATATTCCAGATGCGGCCTCACCAAGGCTGAGTAGAGGGGGAGGAGAACCTCTCTTGACCTACTAACCACTCCCTTTCTAATGCACCCTAAGATGCCATTTGCCTTCTTGGCCGCAAGAGCACATTGCTGGCTCATGGTCATCCTCCTATCCACCAGGACCCCCAGGTCCCTTTCCCCTTCACTACTTTCCAGCAGGTCACCCCCCAACCTGTACTGGTACATGGGGTTGTTCTTCCCCAGATGCAAGACTCTACACTTGCCCTTGTTAAATTTCATCAAGTTTCTCCCCGCCCAACTCTCCAGCCTGTCCAGGTCTCGCTGAATGGCAGCACAGCCTTCTGGTGTGTCAGCCACTCCTCCCAGTTTTGTGTCATCAGCGAACTTGCTGAGGGTGCACTCAGTTCCCTCATCCAGGTCATTGATGAAAATATTAAACAGCAGCCAGGAGCCTGTCCGCAGAGCACTGGGACAACCTGGAAACGAGAAACTGCCCAGTTCTGGAGAGGAAGAACTCCTGGACTTTATGTTGGATTAAGAGTAACGACTGGGAGAGCTGGGGATGCATGTTCAACAGTGCAAGTAGAGCGTGCCTGTGCAAGACAAGTGGACCATCTGTTTCAAAGACTCTTTTTCGTTAGGCTTGATATTTACTATCAGATGTAAGAACCATAACAGCAGATACACCGGAAGAAAATACTAAACATTATACAACTTCTCTGTCTCTATAAAATAATGAAATGGATATAGTTGTCCATTATCAAAAAGAACTGTGTTCCTCATACCAAGTAAATGCTTTTATTTCAGGTGTGTTTTGTGGAAAAAAACCCTAAAGGAGATGGTCTTTCAGTACTGAATATCATTCAGACTAAGAAGGGTAGCTGCTTGCCTGCACTTTTCTCATCCTTTAGACACAAGGAGCCAGAGGCAGCCCCCACACTGCTGCAGGGCCCCTTCAGAGCTGCCTACTGATGCAGACACTGGGACCAGCGGCAGCTCGTTGTGTCACGTTGAGAAAGGATGCTCTCAGCATCATTGCCAACACACTGGAGAGCTGGAACGGGCCACCTCCAGCAATGTATTTGTACTCCCTTGCTCCACAAACAAGACGACCAGAATCAGCTTTGCCATTTAAGACTCTCTTCCCTCGTGTGTTCTTCCTCATTCCAGACAGCTCACTGGTAGCAGTGTTTTTCCTCAGGCATAGCCCATGGCAGCCAGCATGGGGAGCCAGGGAGGAGGCAGGATGGCACTGACACCCAAAAACCTCTGAGCAGTCAGGAGCTGGCAGGTCAGGAGCCAGGTCTGCCCAGAAACATGACACTCAAGGCAGTGGGCAAGCTGAAAGCAGGCAAACAAGAGGCGAGCCTATTCACACAGCTATTTTGTCCAGCAGCGGATAAATACAGAGCTCTCTAAGGTCACTTCTCAGTGAAAACCGCTCACAGAGATGGTCAGAAATCCCATGAAGTAACACCTCAGAAAGATGCACTCACACAGCTTAGTGCCCAACCTCACCAAGTGCTTGAAAATCATGCTAGAAATCCTGCTCCGAGACAAGAACAACACTTTTTAGGGCAATATTGATCACCAAGAGCTGGTGGCAAATAGGACAGCTGCCAAGCTGATCCAATGCTCTTTGGATTACAGTTGCAATAGAAAGCTAAAATCCACTGGGAGAGAAACCAGGGATGCAGCTCTAACTAAAACCTAGCAAGCCACAGCTACTTCAGATTCAGATAAGTAGATTTCCACTCCAAACTGAAATGCAGTGCTCGTTTGTTAACTGCTTTCTCCACTTTCAGTCGCAATTCTGAAGCAAAGGCAGTTGCCTTTCTGTACCTGAAGCAATGGGAACAGAGCACAGCAGCACAGTCAGGATACAGAGTTAAGATGCATTTTGAGAATTTGCACATCAAATCATTTTAGACTGAAGAAAAATTACTCAGAACTTTCCTGGCAAATTCCATGGATAACTCCATGCTGAGAAAGACGGGGAGACATCGCCAGGCACGCTCCTCAGCTGGGGCCCTCACTGACTTCACTGCACCTCCAGAACAAGAACCTTGTTCTGCATTTCTTGCCATGACTGAAGTTGCCATCCCTAAGGAGGAACTCAAGCACAGGGCTTGCAAATGAGGAAGCAAACAAAGCGTGCCACCAGTTCCATCACGTGTCCGCTCCTGGGCTGAAGTTCTCTACCCTTTCACATCACAGCTCCCTGCAGACAGGCCCATCTCTGATCAACAGGGAGGGCCAGCACAGGGTTATCTGCTGTCACTAATGGGATACTGTCACTGATGCCAATGTTGTCACTTATGCTTCTCTCACAAACATATCATGGAACCACAAGGTCAGCTTCTTCAAAGCCCCTGTGTCCAACCTGCCCCTGAACACTGTCAGGGATGGAGCACCAACAGCTTCTCTGGGCACCCTGTGCCAGTGTCTCAAGTTACTCCATTACATTTTGCTCAGTTACTCTTGACAGCAGATTATAATGCTCAACAAGTAGATGCACAATGACAGAAAGAACTCGTTTCTGCTACAAGGGTGTACAGGAAATGCACAGCAGCACATCACCAACCGGTAAGACCTTCCTGACAGACTTGGTGTCTGCAAAACTTAAGCTTTGGGTGGGAAAGCTTCACGTTTCAGAGCAAAACAAGATGTTCCACCAGAAAGAAATACTTGATCCAGGAGCTGCAACTCAGGTTATTTCCTGTCCTGAAAAATCTTGGGAAATTTCATACCGAGGTTCATGAAAGTCTTTTTTTTTCTTACACACACACACACACCATCTCTGACATGGCCTTATGAAAATGAGAGTTTCGGCTCAGAGCTACCGCTGGCCTGAGGCTGCAACACACAAACCCACCCACTTGCCTTCTGACAATGCTGCAGAGAACCTCATGCAGGTGGCACAGGGGGGAAAGTGCAGCCTGGGCTCAGGAGGGGAAAGTGCAAGAAGGCAGCAAATAACACAAAGTGCTTTAATTTCAGGAGCACTCCATTACTTGCAAATGAATTTCCCTGGCGAAAGTTTCAACCTTAAACTGGAGGGGTTTGGAAATTCCCCCAAGAAAAAACCCAGGACAGGAACTGTCATTTTCCCCTTGTACTCCAGCCACGAGAGCCGGAATGAGTGTGCAAGAAACAGTGTTATTTTCACATAACTGGGGATGAGGCTTTGTAATATTAGGACTTTACAATATTAAAGCTTTAAGATCAATATTAAGGCCTTGTGATACTGAGATTTTTCAATACTGGGGATGGGGCTAAGTTACTAAGGGAATGAAACAAAGGGTTTGAGACACCATAACTTAGAAAGACACACTCTGTGGTTAAAGACAGGATCATCTCTGCATGAAAGATGCGCTCTGTGGTTAAAAAGAATACTGTCTTTGTACAACCTGTGAAACTAAGCAGGTGCAGGCTGGTTACACAGGAAGTTGGGGTACCACATCTCTGCCAGAGAGTTATCAAATCAAACCATAAAAGGAGATTAATAAATAAAAGGAAGGGGCATATGAAATTGAGTAAGGGACCTTAAAGCTCATCCAGTTCCAACCCCCGGGCACAGGCAGGGACCCCTTCCAGGGGAGCAGCTTGCTCCAAGGACCTGTGTCCAACCTGGTCTTGAACAGGCCTGCCAGGGATGGGGCAGCCACAGCTTCTCTGGGCACCCTGAGCCAGCGTCTCAGCATTCTCACAGGGAAGAACCTCTGCCTCATATGAAATGAAATTAAATCCTGTTTCCACTTGTTAACTTTGTGTGTCTTGAAAATGTTTCTGGAGCTGAAAAAACACTTGAGCTTTCAGGTAAACAACAACCTCAAAATGCGATTCATTGCAGCGCAGGGAGCGGCACAGCTCAGCACAGCCTAGCAAAGAATCATAGAGTAGTTTGGGTCAGAAAGGACCTTAAGAACATCAAGTTCCAACCACTCCCACCATGGGCAGGGACACCTCACACTAAATAAACCATGTCACCCAAGGCTCCATCCAACCTGGCCTTGAACACTGCCAGGGATGGAGCACTCACAGTGTCTTTGTGCAACCCATTCCAGTGCCTGACTGTGGGTGTCGGATAGAAATAGTTAACGAAATAGATCCAGGCATTATTGCCCTGGCCCAGCTTAAGCCTTGGGAATGGTAAGAAAATATCAGGTGCTGTTGCCCCGGACAGGCTCAAGCCTTGGGGACCAGGTGTTAATGCCCCGCGTGGGCCTAAGCCTTGGAACTGTAAAGAGAACTATGAAGGCTAAAGATCAGTTAGCAAAACAAAGCAGGCAGTTTGCAAGATAAAGTAGGATGTGCGTCTCAAAGACAGAACAAACAGTGTGAATATTTGTAACCTTTAGTAGTGTTGCTAAATCGGGATGATATGGGAGTAAAAGAGTGGAAAGTTACTGCTTAGCACCTAGCAGACTATAAAAGAGATGCGAGGCGACCAAAGAATGTGTGATCGCATGTAAAGGAAGCAGAATGATATAAATATGGGCTTGTCACACAATAAAGTGTCTTATGCTGGATTCACATTGGATCGGGCATAGTCCATTTCTTCCCTCAGATGGTGATCCCGACGTGATAGTTCACAATGAAGAAGAGGGGACCTGAAAGAGGAGACTGGCTGGAGAGCTGAGTCGGCTGGACCGAAGTCAGGATAGAACAAAAGGAAAACGTTGCAACAGAGTCACCCAGCGAGGTGAGCAGTTGGTGCGGCTATGGGGCAGGCAGTGTCTGCAGAAGAAGGGGTCATGGTCAAGTTATTGTTAAAGATTCTCTCTAGGAGAGGCATTAAGGTTGATGAAAGCCTTGTAAAGCACTTATTGTGGTGCAAGGACAGAGGGTATTCCCCAGAGCCACAGACAGCGTTTGATGTGGAAACTTGGGGAAAGATTGGTGCGGAACTGTGGGATGCAGCTACAAAAGGCAATGACACTGTGGAAAATTTCTTAGTCATTTGGAGAACTATTTTAGAGTTGTTAAAGTCAAAAAAAGAGATTGTGGAGACCATTGCCACCACTGCCCGCCCCCCCCCCCCCCAACCCTCTGCCAGTTGCCACCACGGCTGTGAAGATTGAGGACAGAGATGAAGATGATCCTTTTGACCCAGTCCCTATTGACCCCGAGAAGGAGCCTGTGCACATTCATTGGACTGTTGTTGTTGCTACTCCTGAGGTTCTGATGCCTGATAATTCTGATGCTGACCTCGATGATCCTTTTGACCCGGGGCCTATTGATCTGGAAAAGGAGTCTGATTTATATCCCCCAGATCCTCATGATAAATGGGCAGCTGTAAAGGGAGAAGCGAGATGGGTGGGGGATGCAGATGTATTGTGTGCTTTCCCTGTGATGTATGTGCTGGATCAAGGCCCGTGGTGGGAAGGTCTCTTGTATGCTCTTACCAGGGGTATCGGGTGGACTGAGGCAGACCGTGGACTTGGGACCCCATACACAACTCATTTGATACAGCCTCTCTGTGATATTCATGTACTAGAAATTGACAAATGTCCATGTTTCTATTGATGCTTGGAGACCTTTATAGATATTGCTGGCCACTTCTTCTGACATAGACTGGCCACCTGTGTCAGAATGAGTGTGCATTTTGGTCAGTATAAAAGCCCAAGCCTCATGCGATGTGGGGGAGGCACAGCCTCTGCGGGGACGCTCGCTAGTGCTGAGCCTGCCACCTCACACTGCGATGATGCTTGTTGGAGCTGGTTTCCTGACAGTCTTCGCAGGGTCCTTGTGCCACGTTCTGTGCGTGGGACTGTGTAGTGGGAGTAATGATTGTCTGGATTTTGTGTTTCAAATATTGTAGTTGTGTGAAATGTGCTTGTGGGATCCCATACGTGTGCGTGTGTGTGTGATGAGGGCAGATGGTGTTCTGTGTATTTTCTTGTTGTCGGGTTCAAGTAAAAGTTTTTGACAGATAGCAGTTTAACATTTTGGGCAAGAAAGGGTTAATGCAAAAGTGCGGTTGCTGGCAGGTATTTATGGCTGCTGCTGAAGCAGCCAGGCAGCTGTAGCTGCTGCAGAGCAGGCAGGCATTTATAGCTGCTGCCAAGCAGGATGGACACTGGAGCCGTGAAGAAAGAAAAAAACCAGAACAAAACCCACAAAAAAAAAAAAACAAAAACAAACACACAAAACCCCAAAAAAACAAACCCCCAAGAGACAAAAACCAAACCTCTCCATCTATTGAAGTATTGAGGCAGTTTGTAGAGACACCACAGACAAAGCCTAAAGAGTGCCTGCAACACAGTGGGGGCATGGTAGGAGCCTTGCTTAGTGAGTTTAAAGTAACCTGGGGGCGAATCCAACACTTGGAGGAACAGATTGCTTGAAACAAGAACTGCTAACTGAAAAGTGAGAGGGGTAGTGCAACCACAAGCTTTATCAGCCGTCACCTAAGCAGCATCAGGGTGGCAGAGAAAGAAGAAAAAAAATGGGTAATGATGCAGCAAACTCCTTGACTGTTAAAAATGTGCAGTTTACTTCTGCAGCTGCTTTACATTCCTTTTGCATCAGAATGCCTCTACTTTAAGGAAACACTTTAACATGTCTACTTTTCAAGAACTGATAACCCAGAAGAGGGGGTATATTTGTGTCCTCCTACCTACAGGTCCATGGCAGCTGCCTGCAAAGTTTGTCAAGCCTTGCCATGAGTTGGATAGACGAGTGGAAAAACCTAATGCCTCAGCTACAGGAGCCGACCGTGAATACCCCAAGCAGAATTAGATAGAGGAAGAGAAAAATGAATGACTGCAAAACATCACTTGGAGGCAACTGAAAAGTAACAACTTGAAAAAGTGTGCTTGTAAAGTAGCTATTATTAGAGGCCGTGATGTTGTGTATAAAACCACCTGTATTTACTAGCCAGTTGCTAATACGAAACTACACCTTGTATTGAATGGATTTGTCACTTGCAAAAGAGATCTTGGAGCATGCGAATCTGCAGCAGCTGCTAGAAAATGCTAAGGCAAAAGCTAGAAAGATTCTAATACGACAGTAGTGTTATAAAGCAGGTAATGGAACAAATTAAGAGGGTGGGAGAACTCCACTGGTAAGAAATTCCTTTGGCTAGTCCCTCGCTGCCATAAGCATCTTCAGCATGCTGCTGGACCCTGTAATAGTTACTCTGCTAATGTAAATCTGTATGTGTTTTGCCATAGTAGTGACTTGTTACTGGATGAAGCAGGTGGAACTCTGCATTGACAACAAAGTGCAAGGACTGAAGTTGGCCAAATGCCCACTCTATGTAAAGACCTACATGATAACGAGTGAAAGGACCCATAAGAGAGTGGAAATTGTGACTGAACCTGGAGACACCAAGCTAAATCTCGCCGAGGACTTAAAACAAGTAACTGAGGGAATTCATATTGAATCCTGTAAATATGATATGAAAAATGCAAGTATAATTGAAATTATTTTAAGAAACCATAGGATAAGGGGCAGTACCATATGCAAACACTGCAATTTGTATATTAGGGTAAGGTATCACAATTGTTCAAAATATATTATTACTTGTAGAGGAGACCAAGAACAATTTTTGAGGAATCAATTACAGGAATCAATTACAGTTCTTTTGCATTCTGTGTGAAACTACCACCTCGACAATTGTTGTGGGTCAAATCCATAATAGCTGACAGGAAATATACCTCTAACCTGCCAGAGAGGGCAAGACCGGAGGGAATCAGTGCTGCAGCTAGAAGGGTCTGCCAAGGGCTGCAACTCCTGGGGCTGTGACCGCTGAGCACTATGATCCTGACCAGACCTCTGTTGGCAGTGGTTCTGCTTGGGCCTATATGGGCCAATGCTGCGGCTGAGAAAAACGACGACTGTAGTGAATGTATCACCACAACTAGACGGGGGAGAATAACCTCTCAAACACTGGTCTATCACACCGTATATGAATGCAAAGGAACAAGAATCGGTAACTGTATACACAACCAAACTCAATACGAACTTTGTAGAGAAGGAGAAAATAAAACAGCATGTTTCGATCCAAAAGAACTCCCTTATCTATATTGAATAGAGTTACAAACAGGAGGAGCTGCTGCAAATTGGAAACCTGAATTGAGCATACCCTTCAGTAGTAGCAATAAGGTCCCTGACCTCGATTCTTCAGTATCTGTGATTTTTGATGTCTGTAAAGCAATTGACAGAGATCTGGATACCGGAGGATGTGGAGATATAGGATGGAGAAGATATTATGGAAATCTAACCAAATATATTTGTGTAATCTAACCAAATATATTTGTATGACAAACAGAAACCCCGTTTGTACCCCCCAGCTGGGAGGCCACCTTTGTGGATATGGATGGGACTGTGCATGTTGGGCTACCACAAATTGGGGTTATGAATATCATTGTCGTGAATTGGAAGCCTTTATTCAAAATGTCCCAGTAAAGCCAGATTGTGGACCACACGAATGTACCCTACTCAATCTAACTATCATAAATATTGGAAAATGGAAAAATAAGAAAGTTAAGGAATTTGGAATTAAAATATGGGCTACAGGAAAGGATCCAGGAGCTATAGTCCAAATTGAAATTATGGAAAGTGTTAAGGAATCAATGCAACATCATTATTATTCAACTAATTTTATCATGAAATGGAAACAGGAGTCCAACATGAAATTCCCACTGTTGCTAAGAATCTCTTTGTGAATCTTGCTGACAAACAAGTATAATTGGTAAAAGTTGTTGGCAAAACTTAGAAAATGGTGGAAAACCAGTAGGAAATTTGCTTTGTGAAGGAGGTTATATATGGAACAGAACAAAGAAAGACTGGGAAAAATGGGGAGATCCTATAGAAATAAATCACCAATTCCGTAACTGGACTAATGGAACTAATATACCAAATGGTTGGCCCACTCCAGGTGGACATTATTGGATCTGTGGTAAAGTAGCCTTTGCATTTTTACCTAAAAATTGGACAGGATCATGTGTATTAGGAACAATCAGACCTAGGGTTTTTTATTACCTATAAAATGAGGGGAATGCTTGGGAGTCCAATTATACACAGAAACAGATGAACTAAGGAGAAAACGATATAAAAGAGAACTGCAAATTGGTAATTGGAAAGATAATGAGTGTCCACCTGAGCTAATAATCTCTTACTATGATCCTGCAACTTGGGCTGAAGATGGGTCCTGGGGATATAGGACCCCTATATATATGTTGAATAGGATTATAAGGCTATAAGCTGTAGTAGAAATAGTAGTGAATAAAACAGGAGATGCATTAGGATTAGTTGCAAAGCAAAATACTAAAATGAGAACTGCAACATATCAGAATCACTTGGCTTTAGATTATTTATTAGCTCAGGAAGTAGGCATTTGTGGAAAATTTAATCTTAGCAATTGTTGTCTAGAAATAGATGATGAAGGAAAAGCTATAAATGAACTTATAAGAGAAATGAAGAAGATAGCTTATGTTCCAGTTCAAACATGGAATAGAATTAATTTTGGAGGACTAGGATCTTGGGGACATTTTTTTAATAGGGATTGGCTCACTAAAATTGGAATAGTGGTATTAGGAATATTAGGAGGACTGTTAAATATCCCATGTATAAACCCATGTTTTACCAGATTAATGCATACAGTTATCTAGAACATGCAATTAACTGCTGTACCAATGGAGTCTGAAAAGACAGACCAAGGAGAAGTTCAATCATTGATGATACTAAAAATAAGGGCGACCCCAATATTATCTGTGGCTCGGAAAGCAGTCATTAGATTAGAAGCCAAAACACTAATCAATAAGGTTACATGAACACAAATGGGGCAATTGTAAAGAATACGAGAATGATTCGTGTCGAGAACTTGGGAATCATTGTTAGCAATGCACCTGTGACCAGTGTACCATGTGTGGGATGTATAAAAATGACTTTGATAATAATAAATGTTGCTGTCAATATAATGAAGGGAGATATTGCAGCAGGGAGGAATCATGACATGACCATTGTGATCCATAAGCGTGATTCGTTTATTGGGCTTCTACCTCCGGTTAATATAGCAACAGTAATACATGAATATGCAAATACTAGGCACTTGATTGGTTCTGGCATAAGTAAGGCATTGCGTAAGCTCATTATTTTTGTGGTTAAACTGTGTACTTTTATATCCTCTATTTTTATGTGCTTGTCTTGTTTATTAGTTAGTGTCCTTGTCTGTAATTGGCCAGAGCATGGTGCTTCCCTCCAGATGTCCCTCAGTTCATTATCTGGTGCTAGTAAGTCCGCACCATTCTCTAAACAAATGTTCTATTTCATCTCGTTGATGGGAACATGACCTTTCTCTGTTAGCCACTTCTCCACAGAGAGAGAAGAAGAAACAAATACAGTAGTCTTCTCTTTAATAATTTTTGACTGTTTAAATAATAATGCTTGAGTGCTTTAAGGAAGGGGTTGTGTAACCAAGGGATGCATCCAGTTACAGGGGTTTGTGAAACCTATGCTTTGACTAAATAACAGTATAAGGATCGAACCAGGGCTGTGATTAAGCTTGTGATAAACGATTCTTTATTAATAAATTACCAAGGGGTTCAGTTCCTCTTCCAAGAAGTTTCTTCACTGAAAAGCAGACGTCGGCAACAAGAAAAGAACAATGAAAAGGGGCCGCGTCGGCATCCGTGTACAGATGAAGAAGGAATTGGCTGAGACCAAAGACCAAGAAGTATAAGAGACTGGACCCCAAAGACCCCAGCAGGACAAGGTGGTTTTTTGGGGGGTTGGGGTGGTTTTGGGGTGTTTTAGTGTGGTTTTGGGGTGTTTATGGGGTGTTTTGGGGCACTGAACCTGTATCCCATAGGAGATGCATGATAAACTGTTTTTGGGGTGGTTTTAGTTGTTTTGGGGATGTTTTCTGTGTGTTTTGGTGGTGGTTTTTGGATGTTTTCAGGCGTGGTTTTGGACTGTTTTTTGGCCGTTTGGGGCTCTGACCCTGTATCCCATAAGAGAAGCAGGACAAGGTGGTTTTGGTACGGTTTTGCGGTGTTTCGTGTTTTTTGGGGGGTGTTTATAGGGTGTTTGTGGGCTCTGACCCTGTATCCCATAGGAGAAGCATGAGAAAGTACTTTTTTGGGGTGGTTTTTGAGTGGTTTTGGGGTGTTTTTTGGGTGGTTTTGGGGTGGTTTTGGGGTGTTTTGGTGTGCTTTTGGGCGCTGACCCTGTATCCCATAGGAGAAGCAGGACAAGGTGGTTTTGGGGTAATTAGGGTGTTTCAGGATTTTTTGGAGGAGTTTGTCGTGTTTGGGGGCTCTGACCCTTTATCCCATAAGAGACGCAGGACAAGGTGGTTTTGGGGTGGTTTAGGTCTCTGACCCTGTATCCCATATGAGAAGCAGGACAAGCTGGTTTTGGTGTGGTTTTGTGGTTTTTTGGGGGTTTTGATGGGTTGTTTTTTGGGTGTATTTGGTGTGTTTTTGGGGTGTTTTGGTATGCGTTTGGGCCCTGAGCCTGTATCCCATAAGAGACACAGGACAAAGTGGTTTGGGGGGGGGGTGGTGGTGGTGGTTTTGGGGTGTTTTAGTGTGGTTTTGGGGTGTTTATGGGGTGTTTTGGGGCACTGAACCTGTATCCCATAGGAGATGCATGATAAACTGTTTTTGGGGTGGTTTTAGTTGTTTTGGGGATGTTTTTTGTCTGTTTTGGTGGTGGTTTTTGGATGTTTTCAGGTGTGGTTTTGGACTGTTTTTTGGCCGTTTGGGGCTCTGACCCTGTATCCCATAAGAGAAGCAGGACAAGGTGGTTTTGGTACGGTTTTGCGGTGTTTCGTGTTTTTTGGGGGGTGTTTATAGGGTGTTTGTGGGCTCTGACCCTGTATCCCATAGGAGAAGCATGAGAAAGTACTTTTTTGGGGTGGTTTTTGAGTGGTTTTGGGGTGTTTTTTGGGTGGTTTTGGGGTGGTTTTGGGGTGTTTTGGTGTGCTTTTGGGCGCTGACCCTGTATCCCATAGGAGAAGCAGGACAAGGTGGTTTTGGGGTAATTAGGGTGTTTCAGGATTTTTTGGAGGAGTTTGTCGTGTTTGGGGGCTCTGACCCTTTATCCCATAAGAGACGCAGGACAAGGTGGTTTTGGGGTGGCTTAGGTCTCTGACCCTGTATCCCATATGAGAAGCAGGACAAGCTGGTTTTGGTGTGGTTTTGTGGTTTTTTGGGGGTTTTGATGGGTTGTTTTTTGGGTGTATTTGGTGTGGTTTTGGGGTGTTTTGGTATGCGTTTGGGCCCTGAGCCTGTATCCCATAAGAGACACAGGACAAAGTGGTTTGGGGGGGGGGTGGTGGTGGTGGTTTTGGGGTGTTTTAGTGTGGTTTTGGGGTGTTTATGGGGTGTTTTGGGGCACTGAACCTGTATCCCATAGGAGATGCATGATAAACCTTTTTTGGGGTGGTTTTGGTTGTTCGGGGATGTTTTTTGTCTGCTTTGGTGGTGGTTTTTGGGTGTTTTCAGGCGTGGGTTTGGACTGTTTTTTGGCCGTTTGGGGCTCTGACCCTGTATCCCATAAGAGAAGCAGGACAAGTTGGTTTTTGGGTGGTTTAGGTCTCTGATCCCGTATCCCCTATCAGAAGTAGAACACGCTGGTTTTGGTGTGGTTTTGCAGTGTTTTGAGGTGTTTTGGGCGTTTTTATGGGGTGTTTTTGGTGTGGTTTTGGGATGTTTTGGTGTGCTTTTGGGCCCTGACCCCATATCCCATAGAAGAAGAAGTAGAAGATGGTTTTGGGGTAGTTTAGGCCTCTGACCCTGTATCCCATAAGAGACGCAGGACAAGTTAGTTCTGGTGTGTTTTTCGTGTGGTTTTGGTGTGGTTTTGGGTGTTTTAGGGTGTTTGTTCTGGGCTGGTTTTGGGCTGTTTGACCCTGTATCCCATAAGAGAAGCAGGACAATGTGGTTTTCCAGTGGTTTTGGAGGTGTTTTGGGGCTCTGAGCCTGTATCCCATAGGAGAAGCAGGACAATGTGGGTTTTCTGTGTTTTAGCGTGTTTTAGGTTGGTTTAGGAGTTGTTTGGGGTAGGTTTTGATCTGGTTTAGGATGTTTTGGGCATGTTTTGGGGGTGTTTTGGTGCTGTTTTGTGTCTCTGACTGTATCCTAAAGGAGAAACAGGACAAGGTGCTTTTGGGGGTGTTTTGGGGGTGGTTTGGGGGTGTTTTGTTGCGTTCGGGGGTGGTTTTGGTCTATTTTGAGCTGATTTGGGGCTCTGACAATGTATCCCGTAGGAGAAGAAGGACAAGGTGGTTTTGGTGTGGTTTAGGGTGTGGTTTTGGTGTGGTTTAGGTTGTGGTTTTGGAGTGTTTTGGTGTGATTTGGGGTACTTTTGGGTTGGCTTGGGGTTTTTTTGGCATGTTTTGGGGTGGTTTTGGCCTGGTATGGGACTTCGACACTGTATGCCATAGGAGAAGCAGGACAAGGCTGTTTTGGGGTGGTTTTGGGGATCTTTGTGGTGGTTTGGGGGTGCTTTTGGCGTGTTTGGGGGCTCTGACACTGTATCCCATAGGAGAAGCAGGACAAGGTGGCTTTGGGGTGGTTTAGGGTGTTTTTGGTGAGTTTATGTTCTGTTTTGGGGGCCCTGACCCTGTGTCCCATAGGAGAAGAAGAACAAGATGGTTTTGGGGTTGTTTTTGGTGTATTTGAAGGTTGTTTTGTATCCTTTTGGGGGCTATTTTGGGGCTCTAACCTGTATTCCATAGGAGAAGCAGGACAAGGTGATTTTGGTGCTGTTTGGGGCCTCTGATCCTGTATCCTATGGGAGAAGCAGGACAAGATGGTTTTGGGGTGTTTTGGTGTTTTTTGGGGGGTGCTTTGGGGTTGTTTTGGGACTCTGACCCTGTATCCCATAGGAGAAGCTGGACAAGGTGTGTTTGTCTTGTTTTAGGGTGGTTTTATGGTCGTTTGGGGTTGGTTTAGGGGTGGTTTAGGGTGTTTTAGAGTGGTTTTGGGCTCTGACCCTTTATCCCATAGGAAAAGCAGGACAAGGTGGCTTTGGGGTGTTTTTGAGGTGTTTTGGGGTTGTTTTGGGGCTGTGACCCCGTATCCGATATGAGAAGCAGGTCAAGGTGGCTTTGAGGTGTTTGTGGGTGTTTTTAGTGTAGATTGGGTGCTGTTTTGCGTGTGTTTTGTGGCTCAGACCTTACTTACCAAAGGAGAAGCAGATCAATGTGGTTTGGGGTGGTTTGGGGCTGTTTATGTGGTGTTTTGGGGCTCTGACCCTGTATGCCATAGGAGAAGCAGCACAAGGTTGGTTTGGGGTGGTTTTGTTTTTTTTTTTTTGGCGTGGTTTCAAGGTAGTGTGGGGGTGGTTTAGGGCGGTTTGGGTGTTTTAGCGTGTTTTGGGGGTGTTTTGGGGGTTCTGAACATGTATCCCGTAGGTCAAGCAGAACAAAGTGATTTTGAGAGTTTTTGTTGTCATTTTGGTTTGTTTTGGTGTGGTTTTGGGGTGTTTTGGTGTGTTTTTTTTTTTTTTTTTGAGTTGCTGAGGTGAGTAGCTTCAGAGAGGACGCCTGCAACACCGGAGCGGAGAGGGGGGAGATCAGCGTCCAGGAGCCTCACCTCAGAGCGACAAGAGCCACTGAGGAGGGAGCCTCAAGTCCTCAACAGGACTTGCCCAGGACCTGGAAGCTCAGCTCCCGCGAGGGGCTGACTCACAGGGGGCGGAGCCAGGAGGAGTGGCACCAGCTGGGAGTGGCTAAAAAACCTTCCCAGGGAGCGCGGCGACCAGGAGCGCGGCGAACAGAGAGCGTCGAGGCAGAGGGTCGAGGCAGTTTGCGCGGCAGTTTGCGCGGGCAGGCGAGCGGGCAGGGGAGCGGGCAGGGAAGCGTTCCACCCGCCTCATCGAGAGGACTCGCCTGGAGTACAGGAGGGGGAAGGAGTGCTGAGGGACGTAGACGGATTGATTGACCAGATAGATCATGGTTACAACACGATCGAAAGCTGTAGTGAGTACTAACGTGGGTATCCAGACTGAGCCTTCCTGCAGACATGCAGCTGTGCAGGTCTCTGGCTGCAGCGAATGCCTGAGCCTGGCACTTGTATTGGAGGGAGCCAGTGACACTGCTTGTGTTCGCTGTGAGCAAATAAATGACCTGCTCAGGCAGGTGGCTGAACTGAGGGAGGAGGTAGAAAGGTTGAGAGCCATCAGAGAATGTAAAAGTGAAAGAGATTGGTGGAGCCACACCCTAAGGCAAGGGCAGAGGGAAGTGGTTCAACAAGTGATGGATCCCCTTCCCTCCTACCATCAGACAGAAGGAGAGAGCTTAATGGACAAGGATGGATGGAGGGAGGTTCCTCCTCAGAGAGGTAAGCGAAAACCCTCGCAATCCCTTCCTCCCTCCCAATTGCCCTTGAATAACAGGTACGAGGTCTTGGAAATTCAGGGCCAGGTGAATGGAGATGGAGAGGCAAATCTATCTAGTGAGTCACCCAGGGCTAGTCACTCACCCACATGCCTCAGAACTTCCCCAACCAAGAAGAAAAGAAGAGTAATTGTGGTGGGTGACTCCCTTCTGAGGGGAACAGAAGGGCCCATTTGTCGACCGGATCCACCCCACAGGGAGGTCTGCTGCCTGCCTGGGGCTCGGATTAGAGATGTTAAAAAGAAACTCTCTGAACTGGTGCAGCCCTCTGACTACTATCCGCTGCTGGTTTTTCAGGTTGGCAGTGACGAAATTATTAAGCGGAACGTAAGGGCAATGAAGAGAGACTACAGGGCCCTGGGACGGCTGGTTAAAGGGTCTGGAGCGCAAGTGGTGTTTGCCTCCATACCTGTTGCAACCGAGGGTGAAGGGATATATAAGAAGACTCTGCAGGTTAATGTATGGCTACGTGACTGGTGCCAAAGGCAGGGGTTTGGGTTTTTCAGTCACGGGCTGCTGTATGTGACACCTGGTTTGCTGGTGACAGGCGGGATACACCAGTCCCAGAGAGGAAAAAGGGTTTTGGGGCAGGAGTTAGCAGGGCTTATTGACAGGGCTTTAAACTAGATATGAAGTGGGGAGGGGATTTAACTGGGCCTGTTGGGGACAAGCCCAAGAGGAACATGCTAGGGATTGAAGGATGGCGGGCTAAGGAGGACTATCCATCTCTTGTTTCACTTGTGGGAAAGGATAGCTTTTTAGACCCTGTCCGGCAGGGGAAAAAGGGTACTAGGACTGGCTCCCTGAAATGCCTGTACACCAATGCCCGCAGCATGGGGAATAAACAGGAGGAGTTAGAAGTCTGTGTGCAGGCTAAAGGTTATGATCTAGTGGCAATTACAGAGACATGGTGGGACAGTTCACATGACTGGAATGTGGTCATGGATGGCTATGTCCTTTTTAGGAAAGATAGGTCAGCGAAGCGAGGTGGTGGAGTTGCTCTTTACGTGAGAGAGCAACTAGAATGTATTGAGTTCTGTCCGGGGTCGGATGAGGAGCAAGTGGAATGTCTGTGGGTACGAATTAAGGGGCAGACTGGCAAGGGTGATACAGTTGTGGGGGTCTATTACAGACCTCCTGATCAGGACGAAGGAGTTGATGAGGCTTTCTACAGGCAACTGGAAGTAGCCTCGCGACTACATGCCTTAGTTGTCGTGGGAGACTTTAACTACCCCGATATTTGCTGGAAGACTCACACAGCCAGTCATTCACAGTCTAGGAGGTTCCTCGAGTGCATTGATGATAATTTCTTAATGCAAATGGTGGACGTACCAACTAGGAGAGCAGCGCTGCTAGATTTAGTACTCGCCAACAAGGAGGGCTTGGTTGAAGTGGTGATGGTCAATGGCAGCCTTGGCTGCAGTGACCATGAGATGGTGGAGTTTAGGATCCTGTGTGGGAGGAATAGAATACCTAGCAAAGCCACAGTTCTGGATTTCCGAAGGGCCAACTTTGGCCTCTTCAGTCAACTGCTAAGGGAAGTCTCATGGGAAAGAGTACTAGGCGGTAAAGGGGCTCAAGATAGTTGGTTAGCATTCAAGGACCGCTTCTTCCAAGCTCAGGATCAGAGCATCCCAATGAGTAGGAAATCAAGTAAGGGATCTAGGAGACTGGCGTGGTTAAACAAGGAGCTGCTGGGCAAACTCAAGTGGAAAAGGAGAATCTATGGATTATGTAAGTAGGGGCTGGCCGTTTGGGAGGAATATAGGACAGTTGTTAGAGGATGTAGGGAGGCAATTAGGACAGCTAAGGCCTCCTTGGAACTTAATCTTGCTAGTCGGGTTAAGGACAATAGAAAGGGCTTCTTCAAATACATAGCAAATAAAACTAACACAAGAGGCAATATAGGCCCGCTGCTGAACGAAGTGGGTGCCCTGGAGACAGAGGATATAAAGAAAGCAGAGGTGCTGAATGCCTTCTTTGCCTCTGTCTTTACACCTGCAGACTCTCCCTGAGGGCCGGATTTCTATAGCCCCAGAAGGAGTCAGGACAAAGGAGGAGTTTGCTTTGGTAGATGAGGATTGGGTTAGGGATCAGCTATGCAAACTGGACATCTGTAAATCGATGGGTCCGGATGGAATGCACCCACGGGTGCTGAGGGAGCTGGCGGAGGTCATTGCTAGGCCACTTTCCATCATCTTTGGTAAGTCGTGGGAAATGGGCGAGGTGCCTGAGGATTGGCGGATGGCAAAGGTCACACCAATCTATAAGAAGGGCAAGAAGGAGGACCCGGGTAATTATAGACCGGTCAGCCTTACCTCCATCCCTGGAAAGGTGATGGAACAACTTATTCTTGACTCCATCTCTAGGCATATCAAGGATGAGGGGGTCATTAAGAACAGCCAACATGGTTTTATGAGGGGGAAGTCATGTATGACCAACCTTATAGCCTTCTATGAGGAAGTGACTAGGTGGAGGGATGTTGGTAGAGCGGTAGATGTAGTTTTTCTTGATTTCAGTAAGGCATTTGATACTGTCTCCCACAGCATCCTCATAGATAAGCTAAAGAAGTGTGGGCTTGACGATCAAGTAGTGAGGTGGATCGAGAACTGGTTGAAAGGAAGAAGGCAGAGAGTTGTGGTCAATGGCGCAGAATCTAGCTGGAGGTCTGTGACTAGTGGAGTTCCTCAGGGGTCGGTGCTGGGACCGATGCTGTTTAATATTTTCATCAATGACCTGGATGAGGGAACTGAGTGCACCCTCAGCAAGTTCGCTGATGACACAAAACTGGAGGAGTGGCTGACACACCAGAAGGCTGTGCTGCCATTCAGCGAGACCTGGACAGGCTGGAGAGTTGGGCGGGGAGAAACTTGATGAAATTTAACAAGGGCAAGTGTAGAGTCTTGCATCTGGGGAAGAACAACCCCATGTACCAGTACAGGTTGGGGGGTGACCTGCTGGAAAGTAGCGAAGGGGAAAGAGACCTGGGGGTCCTGGTGGATAGGAGGATGACCATGAGCCAGCAGTGTGCTCTTGCAGCCAAGAAGGCAAATGGCATCTTGGGGTGCATTAGAAAGGGAGTGGTTAGTAGGTCAAGAGAGGTTCTCCTCCCCCTCTACTCAGCCTTGGTGAGGCCGCATCTGGAATATTGCATCCAGTTCTGGGCCCCTCTGTTCAAGAAGGACAGGGAATTGCTTGAAGGAGTCCAGCGCAGAGCCACGAAGATGATTAAGGGAGTGGAACATCTCCCTTATGAGGAGAGGCTGAGGGAGCTGGGTCTCTTTAGTTTGGAGAAGAGGAGACTGAGGGGTGACCTCATCAATGTTTACAAATATGTAAAGGGTAGGTGTCAGGATGATGGAGCTAGGCTTTTTTCAGTGATATCCAGTGATAGGACAAGGGGCAATGGGTGTAAACTGGAGCATAGGAAGTTCCACGTTAACATCAGGAAGAACTTCTTTACTGTAAA